>NW_027593029.1:0-40324 GCF_964213995.1 Mustelus asterias
AGAGATAGGGAGGGGTGTAGGGGCTGGAGGAGGTTACAGAGATAGGGAGGGGTGTAGGGGCTGGAGGAGGTTACAGAGATAGGGAGGGGTGTAGGAGTCTGGAGGAGGTTAGAGAGAATTGGAGGGGTGTAGGGGCTGGAGGAGGTTACAGAGATAGGGAGGGTGTAGGGGCTGGAGGAGGTTACAGAGATAGGGAGGGGTGTAGGGGCTGATGGAGGTTACAGAGCCAACGAGGGGGTGTCGGTGCTGGATGAGGTTACAGAGATAGGGAGGGGTGTAGGGGCTGGAGGAGGTTACAGAGATAGGGAGGGGTGTAGGGGCTGGAGGAGGTTCCAGAGATAGGGAGGTGTGTAGGGGCTGGAGGAGGTTACAGAGATAGGGAGGGGTGTAGGGGCTGATGGAGGTTACAGAGCCAACGAGGGGGTGTCGGTGCTGGATGAGGTTACAGAGATAGGGAGGGGTGTAGGGGCTGGAGGAGGTTACAGAGATAGGGAGGGGTGTAGGGGCTGGAGGAGGTTACAGAGATAGGGAGGGGTGTAGGAGTCTGGAGGAGGTTACAGAGATAGCGATGGGTGTAGGGGCTGGAGGAGGTTACAGAGATAGGGAGGGGTGTAGGGGGCTGGAGGGGGTTACAGAGATAGGGAGGGGTCGAGGGGCTGGAGGAGGTTACAGAGATAGGGAGCGGTGAAGGGGCTGGAGGAGGTTACAGAGATAGGGAGGGGGTGTAGGGGCTGGAGGAGGTTACAGAGATAGGGAGGGGGTGTAGGGGCTGGAGGAGGTTACAGAGATAGGGAGGGGGTGTAGGGGCTGGAGGAGGTTACAGAGATAGGGAGGGGTGTAGGGGCTGGAGGAGGTTACAGAGATAGGGAGGGGGTGTAGGGGCTGGAGGAGGTTACAGAGATAGGAGGGGGTGTAGGGGCTGGAGGAGGTTACAGAGATAGGGAGGGATGTAGGGGCTGGAGGAGGTTACAGAGATAGGGATGGGTGTAGGGGCTGGAGGGGGTTACAGAGATAGGGAGGGGTGTAGGGGGCTGGAGGAGGTTACAGAGATAGGGATGGGTGTAGGGGCTGGAGGGGGTTACAGAGATAGGGAGGGGTGTAGGGTGCTGGAGGAGGTTACAGAGATAGGGAGGGGGTGTGGGGGCTGGAGGAGGTTACAGAGATCGGGAGGGGTGTAGGGGGCTGGAGGGGGTTACAGAGATAGGGAGGGGGTGTAGGGGCTGGAGGAGGTTACAGAGATAGGGAGGGGGTGTAGGGGGCTGGAGGAGGATACAGAGATAGGGAGGGTTGTTGGGGCTGGAGGAGGTTACAGAGATAGGGAGGGTTGTTGGGGGGCTGGAGGAGGTTACAGTGATAGGGACTGGGTGTAGGGGCTGGAGGAGGTTACAGAGATAGGGAGGGGTGTAGGGGCTGGAGGAGGTTACAGAGATTGGGAGGGGTGTAGGGGGCTGGAGGAGGTTACAGAGATAGGGAGGGGTGTAGGGGCTGGAGGAGGTTACAGAGATTGGGAGGGGTGTAGGGGCTGGAGGAGGTTACAGAGATTGGGAGGCGGTGTAGGGGGCTGGAGGAGGTTACAGAGATAGGGAGGGGTCTAGGGGGCTGGAGGAGGTTACAGAGATAGGGAGGGGGTGTTGGGGCTGGAGGAGGTTACAGAGATTGGGAGGGGTGTAGGGGCTGGAGGAGGTTACAGAGATAGGGAGGGGGTGTAGGGGGCTGATGGAGGTTACAGAGCCAAGGAGGGGGTGTCGGTGCTGGATGAGGTTACAGAGATAGGGAGGGGTGTTGAGGCTGGGGCAGGGGTCACAGAGATCGGAAGAGGATGTAGTTGGCTGGAGGAGGTTACAGAGATAGGGAGGGGTGTAGGGGCTGGAGGAGGTTACAGAGATAGGGAGGGGTGTAGGGCCTGGAGGAGGTTACAGAGATAGGGACGGGGTGTAGGGGATGGAGGAGGTTACAGAGATAGGGAGGGATGTAGGGGTTGGAGGAGGTTACAGAGATAGGGAGGGGGTGTAGGGGCTGGAGGAGGTTACAGAGATAGGGAGGGGTGTAGGGGCTGGAGGAGGTTACAGAGATAGGGAGGGGTGTAGGGCCTGGAGGAGGTTACAGAGATAGGGACGGGGTGTAGGGGATGGAGGAGGTTACAGAGATAGGGAGGGATGTAGGGGTTGGAGGAGGTTACAGAGATAGGGAGGGGGTGTAGGGGCTGGAGGAGGTTACAGAGATAGGGAGGGGGTGTAGGGGCTGGAGGAGGTTACAGAGATAGGGAGGGGTGTAGGGGCTGGAGGAGCTTACAGAGATAGGGAGGGTTGTAGGGGGCTGGAGGAGGTTACAGAGATTTGGAGGGGGTGTAGGGGCTGGAGGAGGTAACAGAGATAGGGAGGGGTTGTAGGGACTGGAGGAGGTTACAGAGATAGGGAGGGGGTGCAGGGGCTGGAGGAGGTTACAGAGATAGGGAGGGGTGTAGGGGCTGGAGGAGGTTACAGAGATAGGGAGGGGTGTAGGGGCTGGAGGAGCTTACAGAGATAGGGAGGGTTGTAGGGGGCTGGAGGAGGTTACAGAGATTTGGAGGGGGTGTAGGGGCTGGAGGAGGTAACAGAGATAGGGAGGGGTTGTAGGGACTGGAGGAAGTTACAGAGATAGGGAGGGGTGTAGGGTCTGGAGGAGGTTACAGAGATAGGGAGGGGGTGTGGGGGCTGGAGGAGGTTACAGAGATAGGGAGGGGTGTAGGGGCTGGAGGAAGTTACAGAGATAGGGAGGGGTGTAGGGGCTGGAGGAGGTTACAGAAATAGGGAAGGTGTGTAGGGGCTGGAGGAGGTTACAGAGATAGGGAGGGGTGTAGGGGCTGGAGGAGGTTACAGAGATAGGGAGGGAATGTCGGGGCTGGAGGAGGTTACAGAGATAGGGAGGCGATGTAGGGGCTGGAGGAGGTTACAGAGATAGGGAGGGGCGTAGGGGCTGGAGGAGGTTACAGAGATAGGGAGGGGATGTAGGGGCTGGAGGAGGTTACAGAGATAGGGAGGGGATGTAGGGGCTGGAGGAGGTTACAGAGATAGGGAGGGGGTGTGGGGGATGGAGGAGGTTACAGAGATAGGGAGGGGTGTAGGGGGCTGGAGGAGGTTACAGAGATAGGGAGGGGGTGTAGGGGCTGGAGGAGGTTACAGAGATAGGGAGGGGTGTAGGGGAGGGAGGAGGTTACAGAGATAGGGAGGGGTGTAGGGGGCTGGAGGAGGTTACAGAGATAGGGATGGGTGTAGGGGCTGGAGGAGGTTACAGAGATAGGGAGGGGGTGTAGGCGGCTGGAGGAGGTTACACAGATAGTGAGGGGTGTAGGGTCTGGAGGAGGTTACAGAGATAGGGAGGGGGTGTTGGGGCTGGAGGGGGTTACAGAGATAGGGAGGGGGTGTAGGGGGCTGGAGGAAGTTACAGAGATAGGGAGGGGGTGGGGGCTGGAGGAGGTTACAGAGATAGGGAGGGGTGGTGGGGGCTGGAGGAGGTTACAGAGATAGGGAGGGGGGGTGAGGGGCTGGAGGAGGTTACAGAGATAGGGAGGGGTGTAGGGGCTGGAGGAGGTTACAGAGATAGGGAGGGGTGTAGGGGCTGGAGGAGGTTACAGAGATAGGGAGGGGTGTAGGAGTCTGGAGGAGGTTAGAGAGAATTGGAGGGGTGTAGGGGCTGGAGGAGGTTACAGAGATAGGGAGGGGTGTAGGGGCTGGAGGAGGTTACAGAGATAGGGAGGGGTGTAGGGGCTGATGGAGGTTACAGAGCCAACGAGGGGGTGTCGGTGCTGGATGAGGTTACAGAGATAGGGAGGGGTGTAGGGGCTGGAGGAGGTTACAGAGATAGGGAGGGGTGTAGGGGCTGGAGGAGGTTCCAGAGATAGGGAGGTGGTGTAGGGGCTGGAGGAGGTTACAGAGATAGGGAGGGGTGTAGGGGCTGATGGAGGTTACAGAGCCAACGAGGGGGTGTCGGTGCTGGATGAGGTTACAGAGATAGGGAGGGGTGTAGGGGCTGGAGGAGGTTACAGAGATAGGGAGGGGTGTAGGGGCTGGAGGAGGTTACAGAGATAGGGAGGGGTGTAGGAGTCTGGAGGAGGTTACAGAGATAGCGATGGGTGTAGGGGCTGGAGGAGGTTACAGAGATAGGGAGGGGTGTAGGGGGCTGGAGGGGGTTACAGAGATAGGGAGGGGTCGAGGGGCTGGAGGAGGTTACAGAGATAGGGAGCGGTGAAGGGGCTGGAGGAGGTTACAGAGATAGGGAGGGGGTGTAGGGGCTGGAGGAGGTTACAGAGATAGGGAGGGGGTGTAGGGGCTGGAGGAGGTTACAGAGATAGGGAGGGGGTGTAGGGGCTGGAGGAGGTTACAGAGATAGGGAGGGGTGTAGGGGCTGGAGGAGGTTACAGAGATAGGAGGGGGTGTAGGGGCTGGAGGAGGTTACAGAGATAGGGAGGGGGTGTAGGGGCTGGAGGAGGTTACAGAGATAGGGAGGGATGTAGGGGCTGGAGGAGGTTACAGAGATAGGGATGGGTGTAGGGGCTGGAGGGGGTTACAGAGATAGGGAGGGTGTAGGGGGCTGGAGGAGGTTACAGAGATAGGGATGGGTGTAGGGGCTGGAGGGGGTTACAGAGATAGGGAGGGGTGTAGGGTGCTGGAGGAGGTTACAGAGATAGGGAGGGGGTGTGGGGGGCTGGAGGAGGTTACAGAGATCGGGAGGGGTGTAGGGGGCTGGAGGGGGTTACAGAGATAGGGAGGGGGTGTAGGGGCTGGAGGAGGTTACAGAGATAGGGAGGGGGTGTAGGGGGCTGGAGGAGGATACAGAGATAGGGAGGGTTGTTGGGGGCTGGAGGAGGTTACAGAGATAGGGAGGGTTGTTGGGGGCTGGAGGAGGTTACAGTGATAGGGACTGGGTGTAGGGGCTGGAGGAGGTTACAGAGATAGGGAGGGGTGTAGGGGCTGGAGGAGGTTACAGAGATTGGGAGGGGTGTAGGGGGCTGGAGGAGGTTACAGAGATAGGGAGGGGTGTAGGGGCTGGAGGAGGTTACAGAGATTGGGAGGGGTGTAGGGGCTGGAGGAGGTTACAGAGATTGGGAGGCGGTGTAGGGGGCTGGAGGAGGTTACAGAGATAGGGAGGGGTCTAGGGGGCTGGAGGAGGTTACAGAGATAGGGAGGGGTGTTGGGGCTGGAGGAGGTTACAGAGATTGGGAGGGGTGTAGGGGCTGGAGGAGGTTACAGAGATAGGGAGGGGGTGTAGGGGGCTGATGGAGGTTACAGAGCCAAGGAGGGGGTGTCGGTGCTGGATGAGGTTACAGAGATAGGGAGGGGTGTTGAGGCTGGGGCAGGGGGTCACAGAGATCGGAAGAGGATGTAGTTGGCTGGAGGAGGTTACAGAGATAGGGAGGGGTGTAGGGGCTGGAGGAGGTTACAGAGATAGGGAGGGGTGTAGGGCCTGGAGGAGGTTACAGAGATAGGGACGGGGTGTAGGGGATGGAGGAGGTTACAGAGATAGGGAGGGATGTAGGGGTTGGAGGAGGTTACAGAGATAGGGAGGGGGTGTAGGGGCTGGAGGAGGTTACAGAGATAGGGAGGGGTGTAGGGGCTGGAGGAGGTTACAGAGATAGGGAGGGGTGTAGGGCCTGGAGGAGGTTACAGAGATAGGGACGGGGTGTAGGGGATGGAGGAGGTTACAGAGATAGGGAGGGATGTAGGGGTTGGAGGAGGTTACAGAGATAGGGAGGGGGTGTAGGGGCTGGAGGAGGTTACAGAGATAGGGAGGGGGTGTAGGGGCTGGAGGAGGTTACAGAGATAGGGAGGGGTGTAGGGGCTGGAGGAGCTTACAGAGATAGGGAGGGGTGTAGGGGGCTGGAGGAGGTTACAGAGATTTGGAGGGGGTGTAGGGGCTGGAGGAGGTAACAGAGATAGGGAGGGGTTGTAGGGACTGGAGGAGGTTACAGAGATAGGGAGGGGGTGCAGGGGCTGGAGGAGGTTACAGAGATAGGGAGGGGTGTAGGGGCTGGAGGAGGTTACAGAGATAGGGAGGGGTGTAGGGGCTGGAGGAGCTTACAGAGATAGGGAGGGTTGTAGGGGGCTGGAGGAGGTTACAGAGATTTGGAGGGGGTGTAGGGGCTGGAGGAGGTAACAGAGATAGGGAGGGGTTGTAGGGACTGGAGGAAGTTACAGAGATAGGGAGGGGTGTAGGGTCTGGAGGAGGTTACAGAGATAGGGAGGGGGTGTGGGGGCTGGAGGAGGTTACAGAGATAGGGAGGGGTGTAGGGGCTGGAGGAAGTTACAGAGATAGGGAGGGGTGTAGGGGCTGGAGGAGGTTACAGAAATAGGGAAGGTGTGTAGGGGCTGGAGGAGGTTACAGAGATAGGGAGGGGTGTAGGGGCTGGAGGAGGTTACAGAGATAGGGAGGGAATGTCGGGGCTGGAGGAGGTTACAGAGATAGGGAGGCGATGTAGGGGCTGGAGGAGGTTACAGAGATAGGGAGGGGCGTAGGGGCTGGAGGAGGTTACAGAGATAGGGAGGGGATGTAGGGGCTGGAGGAGGTTACAGAGATAGGGAGGGGATGTAGGGGCTGGAGGAGGTTACAGAGATAGGGAGGGGGTGTGGGGGATGGAGGAGGTTACAGAGATAGGGAGGGGTGTAGGGGGCTGGAGGAGGTTACAGAGATAGGGAGGGGGTGTAGGGGCTGGAGGAGGTTACAGAGATAGGGAGGGGTGTAGGGGAGGGAGGAGGTTACAGAGATAGGGAGGGGTGTAGGGGGCTGGAGGAGGTTACAGAGATAGGGATGGGTGTAGGGGCTGGAGGAGGTTACAGAGATAGGGAGGGGGTGTAGGCGGCTGGAGGAGGTTACACAGATAGTGAGGGGTGTAGGGTCTGGAGGAGGTTACAGAGATAGGGAGGGGGTGTTGGGGCTGGAGGGGGTTACAGAGATAGGGAGGGGGTGTAGGGGGCTGGAGGAAGTTACAGAGATAGGGAGGGGGTGGGGGCTGGAGGAGGTTACAGAGATAGGGAGGGGTGGTGGGGGCTGGAGGAGGTTACAGAGATAGGGAGGGGGGGTGAGGGCTGGAGGAGGTTACAGAGATAGGGAGGGGTGTAGGGGCTGGAGGAGGTTACAGAGATAGGGAGGGGTGTAGGGGCTGGAGGAGGTTACAGAGATAGGGAGGGGTGTAGGAGTCTGGAGGAGGTTAGAGAGAATTGGAGGGGTGTAGGGGCTGGAGGAGGTTACAGAGATAGGGAGGGGTGTAGGGGCTGGAGGAGGTTACAGAGATAGGGAGGGGTGTAGGGGCTGATGGAGGTTACAGAGCCAACGAGGGGGTGTCGGTGCTGGATGAGGTTACAGAGATAGGGAGGGGTGTAGGGGCTGGAGGAGGTTACAGAGATAGGGAGGGGTGTAGGGGCTGGAGGAGGTTCCAGAGATAGGGAGGTGTGTAGGGGCTGGAGGAGGTTACAGAGATAGGGAGGGGTGTAGGGGCTGATGGAGGTTACAGAGCCAACGAGGGGGTGTCGGTGCTGGATGAGGTTACAGAGATAGGGAGGGGTGTAGGGGCTGGAGGAGGTTACAGAGATAGGGAGGGGTGTAGGGGCTGGAGGAGGTTACAGAGATAGGGAGGGGTGTAGGAGTCTGGAGGAGGTTACAGAGATAGCGATGGGTGTAGGGGCTGGAGGAGGTTACAGAGATAGGGAGGGGTGTAGGGGGCTGGAGGGGGTTACAGAGATAGGGAGGGGTCGAGGGGCTGGAGGAGGTTACAGAGATAGGGAGCGGTGAAGGGGCTGGAGGAGGTTACAGAGATAGGGAGGGGGTGTAGGGGCTGGAGGAGGTTACAGAGATAGGGAGGGGGTGTAGGGGCTGGAGGAGGTTACAGAGATAGGGAGGGGGTGTAGGGGCTGGAGGAGGTTACAGAGATAGGGAGGGGTGTAGGGGCTGGAGGAGGTTACAGAGATAGGGAGGGGGTGTAGGGGCTGGAGGAGGTTACAGAGATAGGGAGGGGGTGTAGGGGCTGGAGGAGGTTACAGAGATAGGGAGGGATGTAGGGGCTGGAGGAGGTTACAGAGATAGGGATGGGTGTAGGGGCTGGAGGGGGTTACAGAGATAGGGAGGGGTGTAGGGGGCTGGAGGAGGTTACAGAGATAGGGATGGGTGTAGGGGCTGGAGGGGGTTACAGAGATAGGGAGGGGTGTAGGGTGCTGGAGGAGGTTACAGAGATAGGGAGGGGGTGTGGGGGGCTGGAGGAGGTTACAGAGATCGGGAGGGGTGTAGGGGGCTGGAGGGGGTTACAGAGATAGGGAGGGGGTGTAGGGGCTGGAGGAGGTTACAGAGATAGGGAGGGGGTGTAGGGGGCTGGAGGAGGATACAGAGATAGGGAGGGTTGTTGGGGGCTGGAGGAGGTTACAGAGATAGGGAGGGTTGTTGGGGGCTGGAGGAGGTTACAGTGATAGGGACTGGGTGTAGGGGCTGGAGGAGGTTACAGAGATAGGGAGGGGTGTAGGGGCTGGAGGAGGTTACAGAGATTGGGAGGGGTGTAGGGGGCTGGAGGAGGTTACAGAGATAGGGAGGGGTGTAGGGGCTGGAGGAGGTTACAGAGATTGGGAGGGGTGTAGGGGCTGGAGGAGGTTACAGAGATTGGGAGGCGGTGTAGGGGGCTGGAGGAGGTTACAGAGATAGGGAGGGGTCTAGGGGGCTGGAGGAGGTTACAGAGATAGGGAGGGGGTGTTGGGGCTGGAGGAGGTTACAGAGATTGGGAGGGGTGTAGGGGCTGGAGGAGGTTACAGAGATAGGGAGGGGGTGTAGGGGGCTGATGGAGGTTACAGAGCCAAGGAGGGGGTGTCGGTGCTGGATGAGGTTACAGAGATAGGGAGGGGTGTTGAGGCTGGGGCAGGGGGTCACAGAGATCGGAAGAGGATGTAGTTGGCTGGAGGAGGTTACAGAGATAGGGAGGGGTGTAGGGGCTGGAGGAGGTTACAGAGATAGGGAGGGGTGTAGGGCCTGGAGGAGGTTACAGAGATAGGGACGGGGTGTAGGGGATGGAGGAGGTTACAGAGATAGGGAGGGATGTAGGGGTTGGAGGAGGTTACAGAGATAGGGAGGGGGTGTAGGGGCTGGAGGAGGTTACAGAGATAGGGAGGGGTGTAGGGGCTGGAGGAGGTTACAGAGATAGGGAGGGGTGTAGGGCCTGGAGGAGGTTACAGAGATAGGGACGGGGTGTAGGGGATGGAGGAGGTTACAGAGATAGGGAGGGATGTAGGGGTTGGAGGAGGTTACAGAGATAGGGAGGGGGTGTAGGGGCTGGAGGAGGTTACAGAGATAGGGAGGGGGTGTAGGGGCTGGAGGAGGTTACAGAGATAGGGAGGGGTGTAGGGGCTGGAGGAGCTTACAGAGATAGGGAGGGTTGTAGGGGGCTGGAGGAGGTTACAGAGATTTGGAGGGGGTGTAGGGGCTGGAGGAGGTAACAGAGATAGGGAGGGGTTGTAGGGACTGGAGGAGGTTACAGAGATAGGGAGGGGGTGCAGGGGCTGGAGGAGGTTACAGAGATAGGGAGGGGTGTAGGGGCTGGAGGAGGTTACAGAGATAGGGAGGGGTGTAGGGGCTGGAGGAGCTTACAGAGATAGGGAGGGTTGTAGGGGGCTGGAGGAGGTTACAGAGATTTGGAGGGGGTGTAGGGGCTGGAGGAGGTAACAGAGATAGGGAGGGGTTGTAGGGACTGGAGGAAGTTACAGAGATAGGGAGGGGTGTAGGGTCTGGAGGAGGTTACAGAGATAGGGAGGGGGTGTGGGGGCTGGAGGAGGTTACAGAGATAGGGAGGGGTGTAGGGGCTGGAGGAAGTTACAGAGATAGGGAGGGGTGTAGGGGCTGGAGGAGGTTACAGAAATAGGGAAGGTGTGTAGGGGCTGGAGGAGGTTACAGAGATAGGGAGGGGTGTAGGGGCTGGAGGAGGTTACAGAGATAGGGAGGGAATGTCGGGGCTGGAGGAGGTTACAGAGATAGGGAGGCGATGTAGGGGCTGGAGGAGGTTACAGAGATAGGGAGGGGCGTAGGGGCTGGAGGAGGTTACAGAGATAGGGAGGGGATGTAGGGGCTGGAGGAGGTTACAGAGATAGGGAGGGGATGTAGGGGCTGGAGGAGGTTACAGAGATAGGGAGGGGGTGTGGGGGATGGAGGAGGTTACAGAGATAGGGAGGGGTGTAGGGGGCTGGAGGAGGTTACAGAGATAGGGAGGGGGTGTAGGGGCTGGAGGAGGTTACAGAGATAGGGAGGGGTGTAGGGGAGGGAGGAGGTTACAGAGATAGGGAGGGGTGTAGGGGGCTGGAGGAGGTTACAGAGATAGGGATGGGTGTAGGGGCTGGAGGAGGTTACAGAGATAGGGAGGGGGTGTAGGCGGCTGGAGGAGGTTACACAGATAGTGAGGGGTGTAGGGTCTGGAGGAGGTTACAGAGATAGGGAGGGGGTGTTGGGGCTGGAGGGGGTTACAGAGATAGGGAGGGGGTGTAGGGGGCTGGAGGAAGTTACAGAGATAGGGAGGGGGTGGGGGCTGGAGGAGGTTACAGAGATAGGGAGGGGTGGTGGGGGCTGGAGGAGGTTACAGAGATAGGGAGGGGGGGTGAGGGCTGGAGGAGGTTACAGAGATAGGGAGGGGTGTAGGGGCTGGAGGAGGTTACAGAGATAGGGAGGGGTGTAGGGGCTGGAGGAGGTTACAGAGATAGGGAGGGGTGTAGGAGTCTGGAGGAGGTTAGAGAGAATTGGAGGGGTGTAGGGGCTGGAGGAGGTTACAGAGATAGGGAGGGGTGTAGGGGCTGGAGGAGGTTACAGAGATAGGGAGGGGTGTAGGGGCTGATGGAGGTTACAGAGCCAACGAGGGGGTGTCGGTGCTGGATGAGGTTACAGAGATAGGGAGGGGTGTAGGGGCTGGAGGAGGTTACAGAGATAGGGAGGGGTGTAGGGGCTGGAGGAGGTTCCAGAGATAGGGAGGTGTGTAGGGGCTGGAGGAGGTTACAGAGATAGGGATGGGTGTAGGGGCTGGAGGAGGTTACAGAGATAGGGAGGGGTGTAGGGGGCTGGAGGAGGTTACAGAGATAGGGAGGGGTCGAGGGGCTGGAGGAGGTTACAGAGATAGGGAGCGGTGAAGGGGCTGGAGGAGGTTACAGAGATAGGGAGGGGTGTAGGGGCTGGAGGAGGTTACAGAGATAGGGAGGGATGTAGGGGCTGGAGGAGGTTACAGAGATAGGGATGGGTGTAGGGGCTGGAGGGGGTTACAGAGATAGGGAGGGGTGTAGGGGGCTGGAGGAGGTTACAGAGATAGGGAGGGGTGTAGGGGGCTGGAGGAGGTTACAGAGATAGGGAGGGGGTGTAGGGGCTGGAGGAGGTTACAGAGATAGGGAGGGGGTGTAGGGGCTGGAGGAGGTTACAGAGATAGGGAGGGGGTGTAGGGGACTGGAGGAGGATACAGAGATAGGGAGGGTTGTTGGGGGCTGGAGGAGGTTACAGAGATAGGGAGGGTTGTTGGGGGCTGGAGGAGGTTACAGTGATAGGGACTGGGTGTAGGGGCTGGAGGAGGTTACAGAGATAGGGAGGGGTGTAGGGGCTGGAGGAGGTTACAGAGATTGGGAGGCGGTGTAGGGGGCTGGAGCAGGTTACAGAGATTGGGAGGGGTGTAGGGGGCTGGAGGAGGTTACAGAGATAGGGAGGGGTGTCGGGGCTGGAGGAGGTTACAGAGATTGGGAGGCGGTGTAGGGGGCTGGAGGAGGTTACAGAGATAGGGAGGGGTGTAGGGGCTGGAGGAGGTTACAGAGATTGGGAGGGGTGTAGGGGCTGGAGGAGGTTACAGAGATTGGGAGGCGGTGTAGGGGGCTGGAGGAGGTTACAGAGATAGGGAGGGGTCTAGGGGGCTGGAGGAGGTTACAGAGATAGGGAGGGGTGTAGGGACAGGAGGAGGTTACAGAGATAGGGAGGGGGTGTTGGGGCTGGAGGAGGTTACAGAGATAGGGAGGGGTGTAGGGGCTGGAGGAGGTTACAGAGATAGGGAGGGGGTGTAGGGGGCTGATGGAGGTTACAGAGCCAAGGAGGGGGTGTCGGTGCTGGATGAGGTTACAGAGATAGGGAGGGGTGTTGAGGCTGGGGCAGGGGGTCACAGAGATCGGAAGAGGATGTAGTTGGCTGGAGGAGGTTACAGAGATAGGGAGGGGTGTCGGGGCTGGAGGAGGTTACAGAGATAGGGAGGGGTGTAGGGCCTGGAGGAGGTTACAGAGATAGGGACGGGGTGTAGGGGATGGAGGAGGTTACAGAGATAGGGAGGGATGTAGGGGTTGGAGGAGGTTACAGAGATAGGGAGGGGGTGTTGGGGCTGGAGGAGGTTACAGAGATAGGGAGGGGGTGTAGGGGCTGGAGGAGGTTACAGAGATAGGGAGGGGTGTAGGGGCTGGAGGAGCTTACAGAGATAGGGAGGGTTGTAGGGGGCTGGAGGAGGTTACAGAGATTTGGAGGGGGTGTAGGGGCTGGAGGAGGTAACAGAGATAGGGAGGGGTTGTAGGGACTGGAGGAGGTTACAGAGATAGGGAGGGGGTGCAGGGGCTGGAGGAGGTTACAGAGATAGGGAGGGGTGTAGGGGCTGGAGGAGGTTACAGAGATAGGGAGGGGTGTAGGGGCTGGAGGAGCTTACAGAGATAGGGAGGGTTGTAGGGGGCTGGAGGAGGTTACAGAGATTTGGAGGGGGTGTAGGGGCTGGAGGAGGTAACAGAGATAGGGAGGGGTTGTAGGGACTGGAGGAAGTTACAGAGATAGGGAGGGGTGTAGGGTCTGGAGGAGGTTACAGAGATAGGGAGGGGGTGTGGGGGCTGGAGGAGGTTACAGAGATAGGGAGGGGTGTAGGGGCTGGAGGAGGTTACAGAGATAGGGAGGGGTGTAGGGGCTGGAGGAGGTTACAGAAATAGGGAAGGTGTGTAGGGGCTGGAGGAGGTTACAGAGATAGGGAGGGGTGTAGGGGCTGGAGGAGGTTACAGAGATAGGGAGGGGATGTCGGGGCTGGAGGAGGTTACAGAGATAGGGAGGGGATGTAGGGGCTGGAGGAGGTTACAGAGATAGGGAGGGGTGTAGGGGCTGGAGGAGGTTACAGAGATAGGGAGGGGATGTAGGGGCTGGAGGAGGTTACAGAGATAGGGAGGGGATGTAGGGGCTGGAGGAGGTTACAGAGATAGGGAGGGGGTGTGGGGGATGGAGGAGGTTACAGAGATAGGGAGGGGTGTAGGGGGCTGGAGGAGGTTACAGAGATAGGGAGGGGGTGTAGGGGCTGGAGGAGGTTACAGAGATAGGGAGGGGGTGTAGGGGCTGGAGGAGGTTACAGAGATAGGGAGGGGTGTAGGGGAGGGAGGAGGTTACAGAGATAGGGAGGGGTGTAGGGGGCTGGAGGAGGTTACAGAGATTGGGATGGGTGTAGGGGCTGGAGGAGGTTACAGAGATAGGGAGGGGGTGTAGGCGGCTGGAGGAGGTTACACAGATAGTGAGGGGTGTAGGGTCTGGAGGAGGTTACAGAGATAGGGAGGGGGTGTTGGGGCTGGAGGGGGTTACAGAGATAGGGAGGGGGTGTAGGGGGCTGGAGGAAGTTACAGAGATAGGGAGGGGGTGGGGGCTGGAGGAGGTTACAGAGATAGGGAGGGGTGGTGGGGGCTGGAGGTGGTTACAGAGATAGTGAGGGGTGTGGGGTCTGGAGGAGGTTACAGAGATAGGGAGGGAGTGTTGGGGCTGGAGGTGGTTACAGAGATAGTGAGGGGTGTAGGGTCTGGAGGAGGTTACTGAGATAGGGAGAGGTGTAGGGTCTGGAGGAGGTTACTGAGATAGGGTGGGGTGTTGGGGCTGGAGGTGGTTACGGAGATAGTGAGGGGTGTAGGGGCTGGAGGAGGTTACAGAGATTGGGAGGCGGTGTAGGGGGCTGGAGCAGGTTACAGAGATTGGGAGGGGTGTAGGGGGCTGGAGGAGGTTACAGAGATAGGGAGGGGTGTCGGGGCTGGAGGAGGTTACAGAGATTGGGAGGCGGTGTAGGGGGCTGGAGGAGGTTACAGAGATAGGGAGGGGTGTAGGGGCTGGAGGAGGTTACAGAGATTGGGAGGGGTGTAGGGGCTGGAGGAGGTTACAGAGATTGGGAGGCGGTGTAGGGGGCTGGAGGAGGTTACAGAGATAGGGAGGGGTCTAGGGGGCTGGAGGAGGTTACAGAGATAGGGAGGGGTGTAGGGACAGGAGGAGGTTACAGAGATAGGGAGGGGGTGTTGGGGCTGGAGGAGGTTACAGAGATAGGGAGGGGTGTAGGGGCTGGAGGAGGTTACAGAGATAGGGAGGGGGTGTAGGGGGCTGATGGAGGTTACAGAGCCAAGGAGGGGGTGTCGGTGCTGGATGAGGTTACAGAGATAGGGAGGGGTGTTGAGGCTGGGGCAGGGGGTCACAGAGATCGGAAGAGGATGTAGTTGGCTGGAGGAGGTTACAGAGATAGGGAGGGGTGTCGGGGCTGGAGGAGGTTACAGAGATAGGGAGGGGTGTAGGGCCTGGAGGAGGTTACAGAGATAGGGACGGGGTGTAGGGGATGGAGGAGGTTACAGAGATAGGGAGGGATGTAGGGGTTGGAGGAGGTTACAGAGATAGGGAGGGGGTGTTGGGGCTGGAGGAGGTTACAGAGATAGGGAGGGGGTGTAGGGGCTGGAGGAGGTTACAGAGATAGGGAGGGGTGTAGGGGCTGGAGGAGCTTACAGAGATAGGGAGGGTTGTAGGGGGCTGGAGGAGGTTACAGAGATTTGGAGGGGGTGTAGGGGCTGGAGGAGGTAACAGAGATAGGGAGGGGTTGTAGGGACTGGAGGAGGTTACAGAGATAGGGAGGGGGTGCAGGGGCTGGAGGAGGTTACAGAGATAGGGAGGGGTGTAGGGGCTGGAGGAGGTTACAGAGATAGGGAGGGGTGTAGGGGCTGGAGGAGCTTACAGAGATAGGGAGGGTTGTAGGGGGCTGGAGGAGGTTACAGAGATTTGGAGGGGGTGTAGGGGCTGGAGGAGGTAACAGAGATAGGGAGGGGTTGTAGGGACTGGAGGAAGTTACAGAGATAGGGAGGGGTGTAGGGTCTGGAGGAGGTTACAGAGATAGGGAGGGGGTGTGGGGGCTGGAGGAGGTTACAGAGATAGGGAGGGGTGTAGGGGCTGGAGGAGGTTACAGAGATAGGGAGGGGTGTAGGGGCTGGAGGAGGTTACAGAAATAGGGAAGGTGTGTAGGGGCTGGAGGAGGTTACAGAGATAGGGAGGGGTGTAGGGGCTGGAGGAGGTTACAGAGATAGGGAGGGGATGTCGGGGCTGGAGGAGGTTACAGAGATAGGGAGGGGATGTAGGGGCTGGAGGAGGTTACAGAGATAGGGAGGGGTGTAGGGGCTGGAGGAGGTTACAGAGATAGGGAGGGGATGTAGGGGCTGGAGGAGGTTACAGAGATAGGGAGGGGATGTAGGGGCTGGAGGAGGTTACAGAGATAGGGAGGGGGTGTGGGGGATGGAGGAGGTTACAGAGATAGGGAGGGGTGTAGGGGGCTGGAGGAGGTTACAGAGATAGGGAGGGGGTGTAGGGGCTGGAGGAGGTTACAGAGATAGGGAGGGGGTGTAGGGGCTGGAGGAGGTTACAGAGATAGGGAGGGGTGTAGGGGAGGGAGGAGGTTACAGAGATAGGGAGGGGTGTAGGGGGCTGGAGGAGGTTACAGAGATTGGGATGGGTGTAGGGGCTGGAGGAGGTTACAGAGATAGGGAGGGGGTGTAGGCGGCTGGAGGAGGTTACACAGATAGTGAGGGGTGTAGGGTCTGGAGGAGGTTACAGAGATAGGGAGGGGGTGTTGGGGCTGGAGGGGGTTACAGAGATAGGGAGGGGGTGTAGGGGGCTGGAGGAAGTTACAGAGATAGGGAGGGGGTGGGGGCTGGAGGAGGTTACAGAGATAGGGAGGGGTGGTGGGGGCTGGAGGTGGTTACAGAGATAGTGAGGGGTGTGGGGTCTGGAGGAGGTTACAGAGATAGGGAGGGAGTGTTGGGGCTGGAGGTGGTTACAGAGATAGTGAGGGGTGTAGGGTCTGGAGGAGGTTACTGAGATAGGGAGAGGTGTAGGGTCTGGAGGAGGTTACTGAGATAGGGTGGGGTGTTGGGGCTGGAGGTGGTTACGGAGATAGTGAGGGGTGTAGAGGCTGGAGGAGGTTACAGAGATAGGGAGGGGGTGTAGGGGCTGGAGGAGGTTGCAGAGATAGGGAGGGGTGTAGGGGCTGGAGGAGGTTACAGAGATAGGGAGGGGTGTAGGGGGCTGGAGGAGGTTACAGAGATTGGGAGGGGTGTAGGGGCTGGAGGGGGTTACAGAGATAGGGAGGGGTGTAGGGGCTGGAGGAGGTTACAGAGATAAGGAGGGGTGTAGGGGGCTGGAGGAGGTTACAGAGATAGGGAGGGGTGTAGGGGGCTGGAGGAGGTTACAGAGACAGGGAGGCGTGTAGGGGGCTGGAGGAGGTTACAGAGATAGGGAGGGGTGTAGGGGCTGGAGGAGGTTACAGAGATAGGGAGGGGTGTAGGGGCTGGAGGAGGTTACAGAGATAGGGAGGGGGTGTAGAGGCTGGAGGAGGTTACAGAGATAGGGAGGGGGTGTGGGGGCTGGAGGAGGTTACAGAGATAGGGAGGGGGTGTAGGGGGCTGGAGGAGGTTACAGAGATAGGGAGGGGTGTAGGGGCTGGAGGAGGTTACAGAAATAGGGAGGGGTGTAGGTGCTGGAGGAGGTTACAGAGATAGGGAGGTGGTGTAGGGGCTGGAGGAGGTTACAGAGATAGGGAGGGGTGTAGGGGCTGGAGGAGGTTACAGAGATAGGGAGGGGGTGTAGGGGCTGGAGGAGGTTACAGAGATAGGGAGGGGGTGTAGGGGCTGGAGGGGGTTACAGAGAAAGGGAGGGGATGTAGGGGCTGGAGGAGGTTACAGAGATAGGGAGGGGGTGTAGGGGCTGGAGGAGGTTACAGAGATAGGGAGGGGTGTAGGGGGCTGGAGGAGGTTACAGAGATAGGGAGGGGTGTAGGGGCTGGAGGAGGTTACAGAAATAGGGAGGGGTGTAGGGGTTGGAGGAGGTTACAGAGATAGGGAGGGGGTGGAGGGGCTGGAGTAGGTTACAGAGATAGGGAGGCGGTGTAGGGGCTGGAGGAGGTTACAGAGATAGGGAGGGGGTGTAGGGGGCTGGAGGAGGTTACAGAGATAGGGAGGGGTGTAGGGGCTGGAGGAGGTTACAGAGATAGGGAGGGGTGTAGGGGCTGGAGGAGGTTACAGAGATAGGGAGAGGGTGTCGGGGCTGGAGGAGGTTACAGAGATAGGGAGGGGGTGTAGGGGGCTGGAGGAGGTTACAGAGATAGGGAGAGGGTGTTGGGGCTGGAGGAGGTTACAGAGATAGCGAGGGGTGTAGGGGGCTGGAGGAGGTCACAGAGATAGGGAGGGGGTTTAGGGGGCTGGAGGAGGTTACAGAGATAGGGAGGGGTGTAGGGGCTGGAGGAGGTTACAGAGATAGGGAGGGGTGTAGGGGCTGGAGGAGGTTACAGAGATAGGTAGGCGGTGTAGGGGGCTGGAGGAGGTTACAGAGATAGGGAGGGGGTGTAGGGGGCTGGAGGAGGTTACAGAGATAGGGAGGGGTGTAGGGGGCTGGAGGAGGTTACAGAGATAGGGTGCGGTGTAGGGGGCTGGAGGAGGTTACAGAGATAGGGAGGGGGTGTAGGGGGCTGGAGGAGGTTATAGAGATAGGGAGGGGTGTAGGGGGCTGGAGGAGGTTACAGAGATAGGGAGGGATGTAGAGGCTGGAGGAGGTTACAGAGATAGGGAGGGGGTGGAGGGGGCTGGAGGAGGTTACAGAGATAGGGAGGGGTGTAGGGTCTGGAGGAGGATACAGAGATAGGGAGGGGTGTAGGGGGCTGGAGGAGGTTACAGAGATAGGGAGGCGGTGTGGGGGGCTGGAGGAGGTTACAGAGATAGGGAGGGGGTGTGGGGGATGGAGGAGGTTACAGAGATAGGGAGGGATTTTGGGGGCTGGAGGAGGTTACAGAGATAGGAGGGATGTAGGGGGCTGGACGATGTTACAGAGATAGGGAGGGGGTGTGGGGGATGGAGGAGGTTACAGAGATAGGGAGGGATATAGGGGGCTGGAGGCGGTTACAGAAATAGTGAGGGGTGTAGGGGCTGGAGGAGGTTACAGAGATAGGGAGGGTTGTAGGGGCTGGAGGAGGTTACAGAGATAGGGAGGGGTGTAGGGGCTGGAGGAGGTTACAGAGATAGGGAGGGGTGTAGTGGGCTGGAGGAGGTTACAGAGATAGGGAGGCGGAGTAGGAGCTGGAGGAGGTTACAGAGATAGGGAGGGGGTGTAGGGGCTGGAGGAGGTTACAGAGATAGGGAGGGGGTGTAGAGGCTGGAGGAGGTTACAGAGATAGGGAGGGGTGTAGGGGGCTGGAGGAGGTTACAAAGATAGGGAGGGGTGTAGGGGGCTGGAGGAGGTTACAGAGATAGGGAGGGGGTGTAGGGGAGGGAGGAGGTTACAGAGATAGGGAGGGGTGTAGGGTCTGGAGGAGGTTACAGAGATAGGGAGGGGGTGTTGGGGCTGGAGGTGGTTACAGAGATAGTGAGGCGTGTAGGGGGCTGGAGGAGATTACAGAGATAGGGAGGGGGTGTAGGGGGCTGGAGGAGGTTACAGAGATAGGGAGGGGGTGTAGGGGGCTGGAGGAGGTTACAGAGATAGGGAGTGATGTAGGAGCTGGAGGGGGTTACAGAGATAGGGAGGCGGTGTACGAGGCTGGAGGAGATTACAGAGATAGGGAGGGGGTGTAGGGGCTGGAGGAGGTTACAGAGATAGGGAGGGGTGTAGGGGGCTGGAGGAGGTTACAGAGATAGGGAGGGGGTGTAGGGGGCTGGAGGATGTTACAGAGATAGGAAGGGGTGTAGGGGGCTGGAGGAGGTTACAGAGACAGGGAGGCGTGTAGGGGGCTGGAGGACGTTACAGAGATAGGGTGTAGGAGCTGGAGGCGGTTACAGGGATAGGGAGGGGTGTAGGGGCTGGAGGAGGTTACTGAGATAGGGAGGGGTGTAGGGGCTGGAGGAGGTTGCAGAGATAGGGAGGGGTGTAGGGGGCTGGAGGAGGTTACAGAGATAGGGAGGGGTGAAGGGGCTGGAGGAGGTTACAGAGATAGGGAGGGGGTGTGGGGGCTGGAGGAGGTTACAGAGATAGGGAGGGGGTGTGGGGGCTGGAGGAGGTTACAGAGATAGGGAGGGGGTGTAGGGGGCTGGAGGAGGTTACAGAGATAGGGAGGGGTGTAGGGGACTGGAGTAGGTTACAGAGATAGGGAGGGGGTGTAGGGGGCTGGAGGAGGATACAGAGATAGGGAGGGGGTGTAGGGGGCTGGAGGAGGTTACAGAGATAGGGAGGCGGTGTGGGGGGCTGGAGGAGGTTACAGAGATAGGGAGGGATTTTGGGGGCTGGAGGAGGTTACAGAGATAGGAGGGATGTAGGGGGCTGGACGACGTTACAGAGATAGGGAGGGGGTGTGGGGGATGGAGGAGGTTACAGAGATAGGGAGGGATGTAGGAGCTGGAGGAGGTTACAGAGATAGGGAGGGGTGTAGGGGGCTGGAGGAGGTTACAGAGATAGGGAGGGATATAGGGGGCTGGAGGAGGTTACAGAGATAGGGAGGGGTGTAGGGGGCTGGAGGAGGCTACAGAGATAGGGAGGGATGTAGGGGGTTGGAGGAGTTTACAGAGATAGGGAGGGGTGTAGGGGGCTGGAGGAGGTTACAGAAATAGGGAGGGGTGGAGGGGCTGGAGGAGGTTACAGAGATAGGGAGGGGTGTAGGGGCTGGAGGAGGTTACAGAAATAGGGAGGGGTGTAGGGGCTGGAGGAGGTTACAGAGATAGGGAGGGGTGTAGGGGCTGGAGGAGGTTACAGAGATAGGGAGGGTTGTAGGGGCTGGAGGAGGTTACAGAGATAGGGAGGGGTGTAGGGGCTGGAGGAGGTTACAGAGATAGGGAGGGGTGTAGTGGGCTGGAGGAGGTTACAGAGATAGGGAGGCGGAGTAGGAGCTGGAGGAGGTTACAGAGATAGGGAGGGGGTGTAGGGGCTGGAGGAGGTTACAGAGATAGGGAGGGGGTGTAGAGGCTGGAGGAGGTTACAGAGATAGGGAGGGGTGTAGGGGGCTGGAGGAGGTTACAAAGATAGGGAGGGGTGTAGGGGGCTGGAGGAGGTTACAGAGATAGGGAGGGGGTGTAGGGGAGGGAGGAGGTTACAGAGATAGGGAGGGGTGTAGGGTCTGGAGGAGGTTACAGAGATAGGGAGGGGGTGTAGGGGGCTGGAGGAGGTTACAGAGATAGGGAGGGGGTGTAGGGGGCTGGAGGAGGTTACAGAGATAGGGAGTGATGTAGGAGCTGGAGGGGGTTACAGAGATAGGGAGGCGGTGTACGAGGCTGGAGGAGATTACAGAGATAGGGAGGGGGTGTAGGGGCTGGAGGAGGTTACAGAGATAGGGAGGGGTGTAGGGGGCTGGAGGAGGTTACAGAGATAGGGAGGGGGTGTAGGGGGCTGGAGGATGTTACAGAGATAGGAAGGGGTGTAGGGGGCTGGAGGAGGTTACAGAGACAGGGAGGCGTGTAGGGGGCTGGAGGACGTTACAGAGATAGGGTGTAGGAGCTGGAGGCGGTTACAGGGATAGGGAGGGGTGTAGGGGCTGGAGGAGGTTACTGAGATAGGGAGGGGTGTAGGGGCTGGAGGAGGTTACAGAGATAGGGAGGGGTGAAGGGGCTGGAGGAGGTTACAGAGATAGGGAGGGGGTGTGGGGGCTGGAGGAGGTTACAGAGATAGGGAGGGGGTGTGGGGGCTGGAGGAGGTTACAGAGATAGGGAGGGGGTGTAGGGGGCTGGAGGAGGTTACAGAGATAGGGAGGGGTGTAGGGGACTGGAGTAGGTTACAGAGATAGGGAGGGGGTGTAGGGGGCTGGAGGAGGATACAGAGATAGGGAGGGGGTGTAGGGGGCTGGAGGAGGTTACAGAGATAGGGAGGCGGTGTGGGGGGCTGGAGGAGGTTACAGAGATAGGGAGGGATTTTGGGGGCTGGAGGAGGTTACAGAGATAGGAGGGATGTAGGGGGCTGGACGACGTTACAGAGATAGGGAGGGGGTGTGGGGGATGGAGGAGGTTACAGAGATAGGGAGGGATGTAGGAGCTGGAGGAGGTTACAGAGATAGGGAGGGGTGTAGGGGGCTGGAGGAGGTTACAGAGATAGGGAGGGATATAGGGGGCTGGAGGAGGTTACCGAGATAGGGAGGGGTGTAGGGGGCTGGAGGAGGCTACAGAGATAGGGAGGGATGTAGGGGGTTGGAGGAGTTTACAGAGATAGGGAGGGGTGTAGGGGGCTGGAGGAGGTTACAGAAATAGGGAGGGGTGGAGGGGCTGGAGGAGGTTACAGAGATAGGGAGGGGTGTAGGGGCTGGAGGAGGTTACAGAAATAGGGAGGGGTGTAGGGGCTGGAGGAGGTTACAGAGATAGGGAGGGGTGTAGGGGCTGGAGGAGGTTACAGAGATAGGGAGGGGTGTAGGGGCTGGAGGAGGTTACAGAGATAGGGAGGGGGTGTAGGGGCTGGAGGAGGTTACAGAGATAGGGAGGGGTGTAGGGGCTGGAGGAGGTTACAGAAATAGGGAGGGGTGTAGGGGCTGGAGGAGGTTACAGAGATAGGGAGGGGTGTAGGGGCTGGAGGAGGTTACAGAGATAGGGAGGGGTGTAGGGGCTGGAGGAGGTTCCAGAGATCGGGAGGGATGTCGGGGCTGGAGGAGGTTACAGAGATAGGGAGGCGGTGTAGGGGCTGGAGGAGGTTACAGAGATAGGGAGGCGGTGTAGGGGCTGGAGGAGGTTACAGAGATAGGGAGGGGGTGTAGGGGGCTGGAGGAGATTACAGAGATAGGGAGGGGTGTAGGGGCTGGAGGAGGTTACAGAGATAGGGAAGGGTGTAGGGGGCTGGAGGAGGTTACAGAGATAGGGAGGGGTGTAGGGGCTGGAGGAGGTTACAGAGATGGGGAGGCGGTGTAGGGGCTGGAGGAGGTTACAGAGATAGGGAGGGGGTGTAGGGGGCTGGAGGAGATTACAGAGATAGGGAGGGGTGTAGGGGCTGGAGGAGGTTACAGAGATAGGGAGGGGTGTAGGGGGTTGGAGGAGGTTACAGAGATAGGGAGGGATATAGGGGGCTGGAGGAGGTTACAGAGATAGGGAGGGGTGTAGGGGGCTGGAGGAGGCTACAGAGATAGGGAGGGATGTAGGGGGTTGGAGGAGTTTACAGAGATAGGGAGGGGTGTAGGGGGCTGGAGGAGGTTACAGAAATAGGGAGGGGTGGAGGGGCTGGAGGAGGTTACAGAGATAGGGAGGGGTGTAGGGGCTGGAGGAGGTTACAGAAATAGGGAGGGGTGTAGGGGCTGGAGGAGGTTACAGAGATAGGGAGGGGTGTAGGGGCTGGAGGAGGTTACAGAGATAGGGAGGGGTGTAGGGGCTGGAGGAGGTTACAGAGATAGGGAGGGGGTGTAGGGGCTGGAGGAGATTACAGAGATAGGGAGGGGTGTAGGGGCTGGAGGAGGTTACAGAAATAGGGAGGGGTGTAGGGGCTGGAGGAGGTTACAGAGATAGGGAGGGGTGTAGGGGCTGGAGGACGTTACAGAGATAGGGAGGGGTGTAGGGGCTGGAGGAGGTTCCAGAGATCGGGAGGGATGTCGGGGCTGGAGGAGGTTACAGAGATAGGGAGGCGGTGTAGGGGCTGGAGGAGGTTACAGAGATAGGGAGGCGGTGTAGGGGCTGGAGGAGGTTACAGAGATAGGGAGGGGGTGTAGGGGGCTGGAGGAGATTACAGAGATAGGGAGGGGTGTAGGGGCTGGAGGAGGTTACAGAGATAGGGAAGGGTGTAGGGGGCTGGAGGAGGTTACAGAGATAGGGAGGGGTGTAGGGGCTGGAGGAGGTTACAGAGATGGGGAGGCGGTGTAGGGGCTGGAGGAGGTTACAGAGATAGGGAGGGGGTGTAGGGGGCTGGAGGAGATTACAGAGATAGGGAGGGGTGTAGGGGCTGGAGGAGGTTACAGAGATAGGGAGGGGTGTAGGGGCTGGAGGAGGTTACAGAGATAGGGAGGGGGTGTAGGGGCTGGAGGAGGTTACAGAGATAGGGAGGCGGTGTAGGGGCTGGAGGAGGTTACAGAGATAGGGAGGGGTGTAGGGGGTTGGAGGAGGTTACAGAGATAGGGAGGGGTGTAGGGGGCTGGAGGAGGTTACAGAGATAAGGAGGGGTGTATGGACTGGAGGTGGTTACAGAGATAGGGAGGGGTGTAGGGGCTGGAGGAGGTTACAGAGATAGGGAGGGGTGTAGGGGCTGGAGGAGGTTACAGAGATAGGGAGGGGGTGTAGGGGCTGGAGGAGGTTACAGAGATAGGGAGGGGGTGTAGGGGCTGGAGGGGGTTACAGAGATAGGGAGGGGATGTAGGGGCTGGAGGAGGTTACAGAGATAGGGAGGGGGTGTAGGGGCTGGAGGAGGTTACAGAGATAGGGAGGGGTGTAGGGGGCTGGAGGAGGTTACAGAGATAGGGAGGGGTGTAGGGGCTGGAGGAGGTTACAGAAATAGGGAGGGGTGTAGGGGTTGGAGGAGGTTACAGAGATAGGGAGAGGGTGTCGGGGCTGGAGGAGGTTACAGAGATAGGGAGGGGGTGTAGGGGGCTGGAGGAGGTTACAGAGATAGGGAGAGGGTGTTGGGGCTGGAGGAGGTTACAGAGATAGCGAGGGGTGTAGGGGGCTGGAGGAGGTCACAGAGATAGGGAGGGGGTTTAGGGGGCTGGAGGAGGTTACAGAGATAGGGAGGGGTGTAGGGGCTGGAGGAGGTTACAGAGATAGGGAGGGGTGTAGGGGCTGGAGGAGGTTACAGAGATAGGTAGGCGGTGTAGGGGGCTGGAGGAGGTTACAGAGATAGGGAGGGGGTGTAGGGGGCTGGAGGAGGTTACAGAGATAGGGAGGGGTGTAGGGGGCTGGAGGAGGTTACAGAGATAGGGTGCGGTGTAGGGGGCTGGAGGAGGTTACAGAGATAGGGAGGGGGTGTAGGGGGCTGGAGGAGGTTATAGAGATAGGGAGGGGTGTAGGGGGCTGGAGGAGGTTACAGAGATAGGGAGGGATGTAGAGGCTGGAGGAGGTTACAGAGATAGGGAGGGGGTGGAGGGGGCTGGAGGAGGTTACAGAGATAGGGAGGGGTGTAGGGTCTGGAGGAGGATACAGAGATAGGGAGGGGTGTAGGGGGCTGGAGGAGGTTACAGAGATAGGGAGGCGGTGTGGGGGGCTGGAGGAGGTTACAGAGATAGGGAGGGGGTGTGGGGGATGGAGGAGGTTACAGAGATAGGGAGGGATTTTGGGGGCTGGAGGAGGTTACAGAGATAGGAGGGATGTAGGGGGCTGGACGATGTTACAGAGATAGGGAGGGGGTGTGGGGGATGGAGGAGGTTACAGAGATAGGGAGGGATATAGGGGGCTGGAGGCGGTTACAGAAATAGGGAGGGGTGTAGGGGCTGGAGGAGGTTACAGAGATAGGGAGGGTTGTAGGGGCTGGAGGAGGTTACAGAGATAGGGAGGGGTGTAGGGGCTGGAGGAGGTTACAGAGATAGGGAGGGGTGTAGTGGGCTGGAGGAGGTTACAGAGATAGGGAGGCGGAGTAGGAGCTGGAGGAGGTTACAGAGATAGGGAGGGGGTGTAGGGGCTGGAGGAGGTTACAGAGATAGGGAGGGGGTGTAGAGGCTGGAGGAGGTTACAGAGATAGGGAGGGGTGTAGGGGGCTGGAGGAGGTTACAAAGATAGGGAGGGGTGTAGGGGGCTGGAGGAGGTTACAGAGATAGGGAGGGGGTGTAGGGGAGGGAGGAGGTTACAGAGATAGGGAGGGGTGTAGGGTCTGGAGGAGGTTACAGAGATAGGGAGGGGGTGTTGGGGCTGGAGGTGGTTACAGAGATAGTGAGGCGTGTAGGGGGCTGGAGGAGATTACAGAGATAGGGAGGGGGTGTAGGGGGCTGGAGGAGGTTACAGAGATAGGGAGGGGGTGTAGGGGGCTGGAGGAGGTTACAGAGATAGGGAGTGATGTAGGAGCTGGAGGGGGTTACAGAGATAGGGAGGCGGTGTACGAGGCTGGAGGAGATTACAGAGATAGGGAGGGGGTGTAGGGGCTGGAGGAGGTTACAGAGATAGGGAGGGGTGTAGGGGGCTGGAGGAGGTTACAGAGATAGGGAGGGGGTGTAGGGGGCTGGAGGATGTTACAGAGATAGGAAGGGGTGTAGGGGGCTGGAGGAGGTTACAGAGACAGGGAGGCGTGTAGGGGGCTGGAGGACGTTACAGAGATAGGGTGTAGGAGCTGGAGGCGGTTACAGGGATAGGGAGGGGTGTAGGGGCTGGAGGAGGTTACTGAGATAGGGAGGGGTGTAGGGGCTGGAGGAGGTTACAGAGATAGGGAGGGGTGAAGGGGCTGGAGGAGGTTACAGAGATAGGGAGGGGGTGTGGGGGCTGGAGGAGGTTACAGAGATAGGGAGGGGGTGTGGGGGCTGGAGGAGGTTACAGAGATAGGGAGGGGGTGTAGGGGGCTGGAGGAGGATACAGAGATAGGGAGGGGGTGTAGGGGGCTGGAGGAGGTTACAGAGATAGGGAGGCGGTGTGGGGGGCTGGAGGAGGTTACAGAGATAGGGAGGGATTTTGGGGGCTGGAGGAGGTTACAGAGATAGGAGGGATGTAGGAGCTGGAGGAGGTTACAGAGATAGGGAGGGGTGTAGGGGGCTGGAGGAGGTTACAGAGATAGGGAGGGATATAGGGGGCTGGAGGAGGTTACAGAGATAGGGAGGGGTGTAGGGGGCTGGAGGAGGTTACAGAGATAGGGAGGGGTGTAGGGGCTGGAGGAGGTTACAGAAATAGGGAGGGGTGTAGGGGCTGGAGGAGGTTACAGAGATAGGGAGGGGTGTAGGGGGCTGGAGGAGGTTACAGAGATAGGGAGGTGTGTAGGGGCTGGAGGAGGTTACAGAGATAGGGAGGCGGTGTAGGGGCTGGAGGAGGTTACAGAGATAGGGAGGGGGTGTAGGGGCTGGAGGAGGTTACAGAGATAGGGAGGCGGTGTAGGGGCTGGAGGAGGTTACAGAGATAGGGAGGGGTGTAGGGGGTTGGAGGAGGTTACAGAGATAGGGAGGGGTGTAGGGGGCTGGAGGAGGTTACAGAGATAAGGAGGGGTGTATGGACTGGAGGTGGTTACAGAGATAGGGAGGGGTGTAGGGGCTGGAGGAGGTTACAGAGATAGGGAGGGGTGTAGGGGGTTGGAGGAGGTTACAGAGATAGGGAGGGGTGTAGGGGGCTGGAGGACGTTACAGAGATAAGGAGGGGTGTATGGACTGGAGGTGGTTACAGAGATAGGGAGCGGTGTA
Organism: Mustelus asterias; assembly: GCF_964213995.1. Lineage (NCBI taxonomy): Eukaryota > Metazoa > Chordata > Chondrichthyes > Carcharhiniformes > Triakidae > Mustelus > Mustelus asterias. The sequence goes on from NW_027593029.1 coordinate 26,441, forward strand.
GGGGGCTGGAGGAGGTCACAGAGATAGGGAGGGGTGTAGGGGGCTGGAGGAGGTTACAGAGATAAGGAGGGGTGTATGGACTGGAGGTGGTTACAGGGATAGGGAGGGGTGTAGGGGGCTGGAGGAGGTCACAGAGATAGTGAGGGGGTATCGGGGCTGGAGGAGGTTACAGAGATAAGGAGGGGTGTAAGTGCTGGATGAGGTTACAGAGATAGAGGGGAGTGTAACGGGCTGGAGGAGGTTACAGAGATAGGGAGGGAGTTTAGGGGCTGGAGGAGGTTACAGTGATAGGGAGGGAATTAGGACTAGGAGGAGGTTACTGAGATGGGGAGTTGTGTAGTGGGATTTCAGAGGTTACAGAGATAGGGAGAGTGTGTAGGGGCCTGGAGGAGGTTACAGAGATAGGGAGGGGTGTAGGGGGCTGGAGGAGGTTACAGGGATGGGGAGGGGTGTAGGAGTTGGAGGCGGTTTCAGAGATAGGGAGCGGTATAGGGGGCTGGAGGAGGTCACAGAGATAGTGAGGGGGTGTAGGGACTGGAGGAGGTTACAGTGATAGGGAGGGAATTAGGACTAGGAGGAGGTTACTGAGATGGGGAGTTGTGTAGTGGGATTTCAGAGGTTACAGAGATAGGGAGAGGGTGTAGGGGGCTGGAGGAGGTTACAGATATAGGGAGGGGGTGTGGGGGCTGGAGGAGGTGACAGAGATAGGGAGGGGTGTAGGGGCTGGAGGAGGTTACAGAGATAGGGAGGGGGTGTAGGGGGCTGGAGGAGGTTCCAGTGATAGGGAGGGAATTAGGAATAGGAGGAGGTTACTGAGATGGGGAGTTGTGTATTGGTATTTCAGAGGTTACAGAGATAGGGAGGAGGTGTAGGGGCTGGAGGAGGTTACAGAGATAGGGAGGGGTGTAGGGGGCTGGAGGAGGTTACAGAGATAGGGAGGGGTGTAGGGGGCTGGAGGAGGTTACTGAAATAGGGAGGGGTGTAGGGGCTGGAGGAGGTTACAGAGATAGGGAGGGGTGTAGGGGCTGGAGGAGGTTACAGAGATAGGGAGGGGTGTAGAGGCTGGAGGAGGTTACAGAGACAGGGAGGAGTGTAGGGGGCTGGAGGAGGTTACAGAGATAGGGAGGGGTGTAGGGGGCTGGAGGAGGTTACAGTAATAGGGAGGGGTGTAGGGGCTGGAGGAGGTTACAGAGATAGGGAGGGGTGTAGGGGCTGGAGGAGGTTACAGAGATAGGAAGGGGTGTAGGGGCTGGAGGGGGTTACAGAGATAGGGAGGGGTGTAGGGGCTGGAGGAGGTTACAGAGATAGGGAGGGGTGTAGGGGGCTGCTGGATATTACTGAGCTATGGAGGGGTTTAAGGGCTTAAGGAGGTTTCAGCGATAGGGAGGGGCGTTAAGGTTGGTGGTGATTACGCAGATAGGGAGGGATGTCGGGGCTGGAGGAGGCTACAGAGATAGGGAGGGTTGTCAGGGCTGGAGGAGGTTACAGAGATAGAGAGGGGGTGTAGGGGCTGGAGGAGGTTACAGAGATAGGGAGGAGTGTAGGGGCTGGAGAATATTACAGAGAGAGGGGTGTTCCTGGCTGGAGGATGTTGCAGAGATAGGGAGTCGTCTTGGGGCTGGAGGTGACAGAGATAGGGAGGGGTGTAGGGGCTGGAGAAGGTTACAGAGATAGGGAGGGGTGTAGCGGCTGGAGAAGGTTACAGAGATAGGGAGGGGTGTAGGGGCTGGAGAAGGTTATAGAGATCGGGAGGGGTGTAGGGGGCTGGAGGAGGTTACAGAGATAGGGAGGGGTGTAGGGGCTGGAGAAGGTTACAGAGATAGGGAGGGGTGTAGGGGCTGGAGAAGGTTACAGAGATAGGGAGGGGTGTAGGGGCTGGAGAAGGTTACAGAGATAGGGAGGGGTGTAGGGGGCTGGAGGAGGTTACAGAGATAGGGAGGGGGTAGGGGCTGGAGGAGGTTACAGAGATAGGGAGGGGGTGTAGGGGGCTGGAGGAGGTTACAGAGTAAGAGTTTTAACAACACCAGGTTAAAGTCCAACGGGTTTATTTGGTAGCAAATACCATAAGCTTTCGGAGCGCTGCTCCTTCGTCAGATGGAGTGGATATCTGCTCTCAAACAGGGCACAGAGACACAAAATCAAGTTACAGAATACTGATTAGAATGCGAATCCCTACAGCCAGCCGGGTCTTAAAGGTACAGACAATGTGGGTGGAGGGAGCATTAGGCACAGGTTAAAGAGATGTGTATTGTCTCCAGACAGGACACCCAGTGAGATTCTGCAAGCCCAGGAGGCAAGCTGTGGGGGTTACTGATAATGTGACATTAATCCAACATCCCGGTTTAGGCCGTCCTCATGTGTGCGGAACTTGGCTGTCAGTTTCTGCTCAGCGATTCTGCGCTGTCGTGTGTCGGTTTGATTTCTGTGTCTGTTTGCACTGTTTGAGAGCAGATTTCCTCTCCATCTGACGAAGGGGCAGCGCTCCGAAAGCTTATGGTATTTGCTACCAAATAAACCTGTTGGACTTTAACCTGGTGTTGTGAGACTTCTTACTGTGCTTACCCCAGTCCAACGCCGGCATCTCCACATCGAGGTTACAGAGACAGGGAGTGGTGTAGGGGCTGGAGGAGGTTACAGAGATAGGGAGGTGGTGTCAGGGGCTGGAGGAGGTTACAGAGATAGGGAGGGGTGTTGGGGCTGGAGGAGGTTACAGAGATAGGGAGGGGGTGTAGGGGGCTGGAGGAGGTTACAGAGATGGGGAAGGTGTCTTGGGGGCTGGAGTAGGTTACAGAGATAGGGAGGGGTGTAGGGGGCTGGAGGAGGTTACAGAGATCGGGAGGGGGTGTTGGGGCTGGAGGAGGTTACAGAGATAGGGAGGGGGTGTTGGGGCTGGAGGAGGTTCCAGAGATAGGGAGGGGGTGTTGGGGCTGGAGGGGGTTACAGAGATAGGGAGGGGGTGTTGGGGCTGGAGGAGGTTACAGAGATAGGGAGGGGGTGTAGGGGCTGGAGGAGGTTACAGAGATAGGGAGGGGGTGTTGGGGCTGGAGGAGGTTACAGAGATAGGGAGGGGGTGTTGGGGCTGGAGGAGGTTACAGAGATAGGGAGGGGGTGTTGGGGCTGGAGGAGGTTACAGAGATAGGGAGGGGGTGTCATAAATTGTACAGATTGGGATTTTTATCAGGGGCTGGAGTTTACTGTTCCGGTCTCCCTATCCCCTCGGTTAGACCACACTCGGAGCACCGTGCACAGTTCCGGTCTCCCTATCCCCTCGGTTAGACCACACTCGGAGCACCGTGCACAGTTCCGGTCTCCCTATCCCCTCGGTTAGACCCACACTCGGAGTACCGTGCACAGTTCCGGTCTCCCTATCCCCTCTTTTAGACCACACTCGGAGCACCGTGCACAGTTCCGGTCTCCCTATCCCCTCGGTTAGACCACACTCGGAGCACCGTGCACAGTTCCGGTCTCCCTATCCCCTCGGTTAGACCACACTCGGAGCACCGTGCACAGTTCCGGTCTCCCTATCCCCTCGGTTAGATCACACTCGGAGCACCGTGCACAGTTCCGGTCTCCCTATCCCCTCGGTTAGACCACACTCGGAGCACCGTGCACAGTTCCGGTCTCCCTATCCCCTCGGTTAGACCACACTCGGAGCACCGTGCACTGTCTGTCTCTGCTCTCAGCGGCTCCCTGTCTCTCTCTCTCTGTTGTAGGTCGTTGATATTATGAGGGTAAATGTGGACAAGGTGTTGGAAAGAGATCAGAAACTCTCTGAACTGGATGATCGCGCTGACGCACTCCAAGCTGGTGCCTCACAGTTTGAAAGCAGTGCGGCGAAACTCAAACGGAAATATTGGTGGAAAAACTGTAAGGTCAGTGCTATTCTCTCTCTCCATCGCACACTCCATCCCTCTATCATACTCTCACTCCCACTCTACACAATCCCAAACCCCCTCCTGCTCACTCTCACTCGACACAATCCCAATCCCAAACCCCTTCCCGTTCACTCCCACTCTACACAATCCCAATCCCAAACCCCTTCCCATTCACTCCCACTGTACACAATCCCAAACCCCTTCCCGTTCACTCCCACTGTACACAATCCCAATCCCAAACCCCTTCCTGTTCACTCCCACTCTACACAATCCCAATCCCAAACCCCTTACCGTTAACTCCCTCTGTACACAATCCCATCCCCTTCCCGTTCACTCCCACTCTACAGAATCCCAATCCCAAACCCCTTCCCGTTCACTCCCTCTGTACACAATCCAATCCCAAACCCCTTCCCGTTCACTCCCACTCTACACAATCCCAATGGACTCCAAATCCCTTCCCGTTGTCTTCCACTCTGCACAATCCCAATCCCCTTCCCGTTCACTCCCACTCTACACAATCCCAATCCCCTTCCCGTTCACTCCCAGTCTACACAATCCCAATCCCAAACCCCATCCCGTTCACTCCCACTGTACACAATCCCAAACCCCTTCCCGTTCACTCCCACTATACACAATCCCAAACCCCTTCCCGTTCACTCCCACTCTACACAATCCCAATCCCAAACCCCTTCCCGTTCACTCCCACTCTACACAATCCCAATCCCAAAGCCCTTCCCGTTCACTCCCACTCTACACAATCCCAATCCCAAACCCCTTCCCGTTCACGCCCACTCTACACAATCCCAAACCTCTTCCTGTTCACTCCCACTGTGCACAATCCCAATGGACCCCAAATCCCTTCCCGTTGTCTTCCACTCTGCACAATCCCAATCCCAATCTCCTTCCCGTTCACTCCCACTCTACACAATCCCAATCCCAAACCCCTTCCCGTTCACTCCCAGTCTACACAATCCCAATCCCAAACCCCTTCCCGTTCACTCCCACTGTACACAATCCCAATCCCAAACTCCTTCCCGTTCACTGCCACTCTACACAATCCCAATGGACCCCAAATCCCTTCCCGCTCACTCCCACTGTACACAATCCCAAAACCCTTCCAGTTCACTCCCACTCGACGCAATCCCAATCCCAAAACCCTTCCCATTCACTCCCACTCTACACAATACCAAACCCCTTCCCGTTCTCTCCCTCTGTATGTCATCCCAATGGACCCAAACCCCTTCCCGTTCACTCCCACTGTACACAATCCCAATCCCAAACCCCTTCCCGTTCACTCCCACTCAACACAATCCCAATCCCAAACCCCTTCCCGTCACTGCCACTTTACATAATCCCAATGGACCCCAAACCCCTTCCCGTTCACTCCCACTCAACACAATCCCAATCTCCCTCCCGTTCACTCCCACTCGATACAATCCCAATCCCAAACCCCTTCCCGTCACTGCCACTTTACATAATCCCAATGGACCCCAAACCCCTTCCCGTTCACTCCCACTCAACACAATCCCAATCTCCCTCCCGTTCACTCCCACTCGATACAATCCCAATCCCAAACCCCTTCCCGTTCACTCCCACTGTACATAATCCCAATCTCAAACCCCTTCCCGTTCACTCCCACTGTACACAATCCCAATCCCAAACACCTTCCCGTCACTGCCACGTTACATAATCCCAATGGACCCCAAACCCCTTCCCGTTCACTCCCACTCAACACAATCCCAATCTCCCTCCCGTTCACGCCCTCTGTACACAATGCCAATGGACCCAAACCCCTTCCCGTTCACTCCCACCCTCCACAATCTCAAGCCCCTTCCCGTTCACTCCCAGGCTACACGATCGGTTGTTCGAAGGCCTCACCACTTGTGCTCTTCTGATTTCAGATGATGATCATGCTTGGTGGAATTTGTGCGATTATTGTCATCGTAATCATTAGTGAGTATCGGATGGGCTGGGATGATGTGAATATGGGGCGCGGGGTGGTACTTGGCACTGGAGGGGAGGTGTCCGAGGGCAGCTCAGACCCCAGGGGTGTGTGCCCCCTGGGCAGGGTGGGAAGTGGGTTGACGTGGACAGGTATTAGTCCATTGGGATTGTGTTAAGGCGGGACGGGGGAGATGTACAAGGCTGAGGAACTATTGCCCGTTGGGCTCCTGGGGTGAGAACATGGCTGTAGGTGCTGGACCCGAGGTTGTCACTCCTCCGAGGGAGTGGCAGAGGTTCAAGGAGATTGACTTGGGGCTGGCACAGTGGGTTAGCGCCGCTGCCTCACAGCGCCAGGGACCCGGGTTCGATTCCGGCCTCGGGTGTCTGTGCGGACTCTGCACGTTCTCCCCTCTGCGTCTGCGTGGGTTTCCTCCGGGTGCTCCGGTTTCCTCCCACTCCAAAGATGTGCAGGTTAGTTGGATTGGCCATGCTAAATTGCCCCCTTAGTGTCCAAAGATGTGCGGGTTAGGTGGATTGGCCATGCTAAATTGCCCCTCAGTATCCAAAGATGTGCAGGTTAGGTGGATTGGCCATGCTAAATTGCCCCCTTAGTGTCCAAAGATGTGTAGGTTAGGTGGATTGGCCATGCTAAATTGTCCTAGTGTCCAAAGATGTGCAGGTTAGGTGGATTGGCCATGCTAAATTGCCCCCTTAGTGTCCAAAGATGTGTAGGTTAGGTGGATTGGCCATGCTAAATTGCCCCTCAGTATCCAAAGATGTGCAGGTTAGGTGGATTGGCCATGCTAAATTGCCCCCTTAGTGTCCAAAGATGTGCAGGTTAGGTGGATTGGCCATGCTAAATTGTCCTAGTGTCCAAAGATGTGTATGTTAGGTGGATTGGCCATGCTAAATTGCCCTACTGTCCAAAGATGTGTAGGTTAGGTGGATTGGCCATGCTAAATTGTCCTAGTGTCCAAAGATGTGCAGGTTAGGTGGATTGGCCATGCTAAATTGTCCTAGTGTCCAAAGATGTACAGGTTAGGTGGATTGGCCATGCTAAATTGTCCTAGTGTCCAAAGATGTGTCGGTTAGGTGGATTGGCCATGCTAAATTGTCCTAGTGTCCAAAGATGTGCAGGTTAGGTGGGATTGGCCATGCTAAATTGCCCCTTAGTGTCCAAAGATGTGCAGGTTAGGTGGATCGGCCACGCTAAATTGCCCCCTTAGTGTCCAAAGATGTGTAGATTAGGTGGATTGGCCATGCTAAATTGTCCTAGTGTCCAAAGATGTACAGGTTAGGTGGATTGGTCATGCTAAATTGTCCTAGTGTCCAAAGATGTGTCGGTTAGGTGGATTGGCCATGCTAAATTGTCCTAGTGTCCAAAGATGTGCAGGTTAGGTGGGATTGGCCATGCTAAATTGCCCCTTAGTGTCCAAAGATGTGCAGGTTAGGTGGATCGGCCACGCTAAATTGCCCCCTTAGTGTCCAAAGATGTGCAGGTTAGGTGGATCGGCCACGCTAAATTGCCCCTTAGTGTCCAAAGATGTGCAGGTTAGGTGGATCGGCCACGCTAAATTGCCCCCTTAGTGTCCAAAGATGTGCAGGTTAGGTGGATTGGCCATGCTAAATTGTCCTAGTGTCCAAAGATGTGCAGGTTAGGTGGATTGGCCATGCTAAATTGTCCTAGTGTCCAAAGATGTGCAGGTTAGGTGGATTGGCCATGCTAAATTGTCCTAGTGTCCAAAGATGTGCAGGTTAGGTGGATTGGCCATGCTAAATTGCCCTACTGTCTAAAGATGTGTAGGTTAGGTGGATTGGCCATGCTAAATTGCCCTACTGTCCAAAGATTTGCAGGTTAGGTGGGATTGGCCATGCTAAATTGCCCCTTAGTGTCCAAAGATGTGCAGGTTAGGTGGGATTGGCCACGCTAAATTGCCCCCTTAGTGTTCAAAGATGTGTAGGTTAGATGGATTGGCCATGCTAAATTGCCCCTTAGTGTCCAAAGATGTGCAGGTTAGGTGGATTGGCCATGCTAAATTATCCTAGTGTCCAAAGATGTGCAGGTTAGGTGGATTGGCCATGCTAAATTGTCCTAGTGTCCAAAGATGTGTAGGTTAGGTGGATTGGCCATGCTAAATTGTCCCAGTGTCCAAAGATGTGCAGGTTAGGTGGATTGGCCATGCTAAATTATCCTAGTGTCCAAAGATGTGCATGTTAGGTGGATTGGCCATGCTAAATTGTCCTAGTGTCCAAAGATGTGTAGGTTAGGTGGATTGGCCATGCTAAATTGTCCTAGTGTCCAAAGATGTGCAGGTTAGGTGGATTGGCCATGCTAAATTGCCCCTTAGTGTCCAAAGATGTGTAGGTTAGGTGGATTGGCCATGCTAAATTGTCCTAGTGTCCAAAGATGTGCAGGTTAGATGGATTGGCCATGCTAAATTGTCCTAGTGTCCAAAGATGTGCAGGTTAGGTGGATTGGCCATGCTAAATTGTCCTAGTGTCCAAAGATGTGTAGATTAGGTGGATTGGCCATGCTAAATTGTCCTAGTGTCCAAAGATGTCCAGGTTGGGTGGATTGGCCATGCTAAATTGTCCTAGTGTCCAAAGATGTGTAGATTAGGTGGATTGGCCATGCTAAATTGTCCTAGTGTCCAAAGATGTGTAGGTTAGGTGGATTGGCCATGCTAAATTGTCCCAGTGTCCAAAGATGTGCAGGTTAGGTGGATTGGCCATGCTAAATTATCCTAGTGTCCAAAGATGTGCAGGTTAGGTGGATTGGCCATGCTAAATTGTCCTAGTGTCCAAAGATGTGTAGGTTAGGTGGATTGGCCATGCTAAATTGTCCTAGTGTCCAAAGATGTGCAGGTTAGGTGGATTGGTCATGCTAAATTGTCCTAGTGTCCAAAGATGTGTAGGTTGGGTGGATTGGCCATGCTAAATTGTCCTAGTGTCCAAAGATGTGTAGATTAGGTGGATTGGCCATGCTAAATTGTCCTAGTGTCCAAAGATGTGTAGGTTGGGTGGATTGGCCATGTTAAATTGCCCCCTTAGTGTCCAAAGCTGGGTTAATGCATTGGGTTATGGGGATAGGGCCTGGGTGGGATTGTGGTCGGTGCAGACTCGATGGGCCAAATGGCCTCCTTCTGCACTGTAGGATTCTACTATTCTATGACTCCTGGTGTGGGGTGCGGGGGACTGAAGCGAGATCGAGTGGCTGGGTAGTGGGAGGAGGAGCGGCCACCGTATTTCGACAGAGCGTCGGTTGGGGGAGTTAGTGGTATTATCGCTAGACTATTCATCCAGAGACTCAGCTAATGTTCTGGGGGACCCGGGTTCGAATCCCGCCACGGCAGATGGTGGAATTTGAATTCGATTAAAGAAATAACTGGAATTAAGAATCTACTGATGACCCATTGTCGGAAAAACCCATCTGGTTCCTTTCAGGGAAGGAAATCTGCTGTCCTTACCCGGTCTGGCCTACATGTGATTCCAGAGCCACATAGCAACGTGGTTGGCTCTTAACTGCCCTCCAAAGGGCAACTAGGGATGGGCAATAAATGCTGGCCCAGCCAGCCATGCCCATCTGCCCCTTGAATGAATAGAGAAAACCCAACAGAAGACCTCATTGCTGCAAATTGTCAGTGTGCAATGTGGGTTGACTCTCAACTGCCCTCCAAGGGGCAACTGTGGATGGGGCGATAAGTGCTGGGCCCAGGATGAAGAAAAAAAGAAACCATCCTGGACCGAAGGGCGGCCCTCTGAGGCGGCGGCCATTTTGGCACTGAGGTCAGCTGGGGGATTTTCCCGCTCGGTCGGGGCAGGGGTGCAGGAAGCGAACCACCGGGGGCACCCTAGAAGTGGCGGATCGGATCCCCGGCACTGAGGTCGAGGGAGTGTCGGGGGGGGGGGAGGGAGGGGGGAGGGTTCCTCCGAGGATCGGTCAGTTGGAGGGGAGAGGGAGGAGCTTTAGATGGGCTGAACGGCCACCGTTCCCGCTCGCTCTCTCTTTCTTTCTCTCTCGTGGCGATTGCTCTCACTCACTCTCTCTTTCTCTCCCCGCACAGTCTATTTTTTCACTTGAGGACGTTGCGGAGCCATCGACGAGGGAGACTGCCCTCCCCATCGCCCCTCCCTCCCTCCCTCCCTCCCCCACCCCCCCCTCCTCCTCCGTCTCTCGCTCGGGAATCCACAGATGAAGCTCTCTCTTCCTCCTTCCCCCAGGCACTTTGTGTTTCACTGTTGAGTGCGTTCTCTTTTATACATACCTACCTATCTACATATATATCTATATATCTCCATATGACTTGTTGCTGTGTAGACCAGGTCCTCGTTTTGAAATTTGATTTTTAGGCATTTCGGCAGTGCTCGGTCCCCCTGCTCTCTCCCTCTCTTCCCCTCTCTCTCCCTCTCTCGCTCCCTCTCCCGCTCCCTCCCTCCCTCTCTCTTTCCCACTCCCTCTCTCCCCCTCTCTCTCCCCTCCCTTTCGCGCTCCCTCTCCCTTTCTCGCTCCCTCTCTCTCCCTCTCCCTTTCTCGCTCCCTCCCTCCCCCTTTCTCGCTCCCTCTCTCTCCCTTTCTCGCTCCCTCCCTCCCCCTCTCTCTCCCTTTCTCGCTCCCTCTCTCTCCCTCTCCCTTTCTCGCTCCCTCCCTCCCCCTCTCTCTCCCTTTCTCGCTCCCTCTCTCTCCCTCTCCCTTTCTCGCTCCCTCCCTCCCCCTCTCTCTCCCTTTCTCGCTCCCTCTCTCTCCCTCTCCCTTTCTCGCTCCCTCCCTCCCCCTCCCTCTCCCTTTCTCGCTCCCTCTCTCTCCCTCTCCCTTTCTCACTCCCTCCCTCCCCCTCTCCCTTTCTCGCTCCCTCTCTCTCCCTCTCCCTTTCTCGCTCCCTCCCTCCCCCTCCCTCTCCCTTTCTCGCTCCCTCCCTCCCCCCTCTCTCCCTCTCTCTTTCCCGCTCCCTCCCTCCCCCTCTCTCTCCCTTTCTCGCTCCCTCTCTCTCCCTCTCCCTTTCTCACTCCCTCCCTCCCCCCTCTCTCTTTCCCGCTCCTTCCCTCCCCCTCTCTCTTTCCCGCTCCCTCCCTCCCCCTCTCTCTCCCTTTCTCACTCCCTCTCCCTTTCTCGATCCCTCTCCCTTTCTCGCTCCCTCTCTCCCCCTCTATCTCCCACTCTCCCTTCCTCGCTCCCTCTCTCTTCCTCACCCCCGCCTTTATCTCTTTTCTCCATCCCCCCCCTTCCTCTCTCTCTCTTTTTCATTCCCCCTCTTTCTGTCCATCTCTCCCTCCCCCCGCTCTCTCTCCCGGATTCTCTCTCGCTCCCTCTCTTTCTCTCTTCTTCTCGCTCTCTCTCTCTCTTGCTTTTCCCCCCCTCTTTGTTTCTTCCTTGTTTCCCCCTCTCTCTCGCTCCCTCTTTTCCTCTCCCCTCTCTCTATCACTTTCTCGTTCCCCCTCTCTGTCTCACCGTACCCCTCTATCTCTCCCCTCTCTCTCTCCCAGTCCCTTGCTCCCTCTCTCTCTCTGTCTCGCCTCCCCCTCTCTCTATATCTCTTTCCCTCTCTCCACCCTCTCCGTCTCTCTCCCTCTCTCCCTCACCTAATCCCTCCCCCTCCCCCTCCTCCTCTCTCTCTCCCTCCCTCTCTCTCTCTCCCTCCCTCCCTTTCCCTCACCTAATCCCTCCCCTCTCTCTTCCCTCTCTCTCCCTCCCTCTCCCCCTCCCTCCCTTCTTCCTCCCTCCTTTTATGCCTCCCTCCCCCTCCCCCTCCCCCCTCCCTCCCTCCTTCCCCTCTTCCGCCTCCCTCCCCCTCTCTCTCCCTCCCTCTCCATCTCTCCCCATCCCCAAGTTCCCAGGCTTCTGGGAGACCGTTAGGCCTCATCCCCAGGCTTTCGGGCCTAGTTGGCCATTGTCCGTTTCATCCTTCCTGCCCCTCCCCCCCCCCCCCCCCCCCCGGCCACGGCTTGGGTTAACTTTGCTTTGACCCCGGAGTTGTCCGAAGGCTCCCTCACACCCCCCCCTCACTCACCCCCTCTCCCTTCCCCCCAATCCCTAGCGTTCCCTCACTCCGAGAGTGGGACTGGCAACCCCGGTGGTTGCTACGGGAACGAGGCCTGTTTCTTCGAGCCTGTTGGGAAAGGGATGGCGGAGGGAGGGAGGGAGGGAGGGAGGTGGGGGCCTGTTTCCCAGGGAATTAATCCGATTCCCGGAGGGCCACTGTTAGATTGGCGAGGGAAGGGGGGGGAGGGCGCGGAGTGTGAGGACGGGCAGTGGCAATTGGAGGGCACTGTGGAAGGCGCCCTCGGAGGAGGCCCAAAGGGAAGGAGTTAAGGCAATAAGCCCCCTCGCCCAAACTACTACCCCCCCCCACAACCCCACCCACACAGGGGCACCCATCTTCCAACCTCCCCACCCTCTGTCCCGACTGCTCCACTCCCTGGCCCCCCCTCATGACAGCCCGTTCCGACCCTATTTGGGTGAGAGGTGAGAGGGATACGTCAGCCCAACTCAGCAAGGACACTGGGACAAGAGGCATTGAATTTTGAGTTGATTTATTGTTGTCACATGTACTGGGATTCAGTGAAAATGATTATTTCTTGCGTGCTATACAGACAAAGCATACCGTTCATAGAGAAGGAAAGGAGAGGGTGCAGAATGTAGTGTTACAACCACAGCTAGGGTGCGGAGAAAGATCAACTTAATATTTGATTTGATTTATTATTGCTACATGTATTGGGATACAGTGAAAAGTAGTGTCCTTCATGCAATATGAGTTTAATTTAGACAACTGCATTTTGGTCGATCGAACCAGGGGCAGGACTTACTCAGTTAATGGTCGGGCGTTGGGGAAGAGTTACAGAACAAAGGGATCTAGGGGTACAGGTTCATAGCTCCTTGAAAGTGGAGTCACAGGTGGACAGAGTGGTGAAGAAGGCATTCGGCATGCTTGGTTTCATCGGTCAGAACATTGAATACGGGAGTTGGGACGTCTTGTTGAAGTTGTACAAGACATTGGTAAGGCCACACTTGGAATACTGTGTACAGTTCCGGTCACCCTATTATAGAAAGGATAGTATTAAACTAGAAAGAGCGCAGAAAAGATTTACTAGGATGCTTCCGGGACTTGATGGTTTGAGTTATAAGGAGAGGCTGGATAGACTGGGACTTTTTTCTCTGGAGCGTGGGAGGCTGAGGGGTGATCTTATAGAGGTCTATAAAATAATGAGGGGCACAGATCAGCGAGATAGTCAATATCTTTTCCCAAAGGTAGGGGAGTCTAAAACTAGAGGGCACAGGTTTAAGGTGAGAGGGGAGAGATACAAAAGTGTCCAGAGGGGCAATTGTTTTCATACAGAGGGTGGTGAGTGTCTGGAACGAGCTGCCAGAGGCAGTAGTAGAGGTGGGTACAATTTAGTCTTTTAAAAAGTATTTAGATAGTTACATGGGTAAGATGGGTGGAGAGGGATATGGGCCAAATGCGGGCAATTGGGACTAGCTTAGGGTTTTTTAAAAAAAAGGGCGGCATGGACAAGTTGGGCCGAAGGGCCTGTTTCCATGCTGTAAACCTCTATGACTCTATACAGACAGTGAAAAGTATTGTTTCTTGCGCTGTACAGACAAAGCATAACGTTCATAGAGAAGGAAAGGAGAGAGTGCAGAATGTAGAGGAGTTAGAATGAAGTGTGAGAAGCAGAGAACAAGAGTAAAAGATAGAATTAGAAGGTATGCTGGAACAGCTTACAAGAAGTCGCTTCGCTCGAGCGCTGTCTTGGAAAGAAAAAGAGACACAAGTCGAGCTGGTTCGGTAACTTGATATCTCTCCAACTATTCCTGGAAAGGAAAGAGAGATAGAGAGAGTGTGAGAGAGAGAGTGTGAGAGAGAGAGTGCGAGAGAGAGAGCGAGAGAGAGAGAGAGCGAGAGAGAGCGAGAGAGAGAGAGTGCGAGAGAGAGAGAGAGTGCGAGAGAGAGAGAGTGCGAGAGAGAGAGAGTGCGAGAGAGAGAGAGTGCGAGAGAGAGAGAGTGCGAGAGAGAGAGAGTGCGAGAGAGAGAGAGTGCGAGAGAGAGAGAGTGCGAGAGAGAGAGAGTGC
>NW_027593030.1:0-40304 GCF_964213995.1 Mustelus asterias
CTCGCTCTCTCTCGCTCGCTCTCTCTCGCTCGCTCTCTCTCGCTCGCTCTCTCTCGCTCGCTCTCTCTCGCTCGCTCTCTCTCGCTCGCTCTCTCTCGCTCGCTCTCTCTCGCTCGCTCTCTCTCGCTCTCTCTCGCTCGCTCTCTCTCGCTCGCTCTCTCTCGCTCGCTCTCTCTCGCTCACTCTCTCTCGCTCGCTCTCTCTCGCTCGCTCTCTCTCGCTCGCTCTCGCTCGCTCGCTCTCTCTCGCTCGCTCTCTCTCGCTCGCTCTCTCTCGCTCGCTCTCTCTCGCTCGCTCTCTCTCGCTCGCTCGCTCTCTCTCGCTCTCTCTCGCTCGCTCTCTCTCGCTCGCTCTCTCTCGCTCGCTCGCTCTCTCTCGCTCGCTCTCTCTCGCTCGCTCTCTCTCGCTCGCTCTCTCTCGCTCGCTCTCTCTCCGCTCGCTCTCTCTCGCTCGCTCTCTCTCGCTCGCTCTCTCTCGCTCGCTCTCTCTCGCTCGCTCTCTCTCGCTCGCTCTCTCTCGCTCGCTCTCTCTCGCTCGCTCTCTCTCGCTCGCTCGCTCTCGCTCGCTCTCTCTCGCTCGCTCTCGCTCGCTCTCTCTCGCTCGCTCTCTCTCGCTCGCTCTCTCTCGCTCGCTCTCTCTCGCTCGCTCTCTCTCGCTCGCTCTCTCTCGCTCGCTCTCTCTCGCTCTCTCTCGCTCGCTCTCTCTCGCTCGCTCTCTCTCGCTCGCTCTCTCTCGCTCGCTCTCTCTCGCTCGCTCTCTCTCGCTCGCTCTCTCTCGCTCGCTCTCTCTCGCTCGCTCTCTCTCGCTCGCTCTCTCTCGCTCTCTCTCGCTCGCTCTCTCTCGCTCGCTCTCTCTCGCTCGCTCTCTCTCGCTCGCTCTCTCTCGCTCGCTCGCTCTCTCTCGCTCGCTCTCTCTCGCTCGCTCTCTCTCGCTCGCTCTCTCTCGCTCTCTCTCGCTCTCTCTCGCTCGCTCTCTCTCGCTCGCTCTCTCTCGCTCGCTCTCTCTCGCTCGCTCTCTCTCGCTCGCTCTCTCTCGCTCGCTCTCTCTCGCTCACTCTCTCTCGCTCGCTCTCTCTCGCTCGCTCTCTCTCGCTCGCTCGCTCTCGCTCGCTCTCGCTCGCTCTCTCTCGCTCGCTCGCTCTCTCTCGCTCGCCCCTCGCTCGCTCCTCTCTCTCTCCCTCGCCTCGCTCAACCTCTCTCCCTCGCTCACTCTCTCTCTCCCTCGCTCACTCTCTCTCCTCTCTCACTCTCTCTCTCTCCCTCTCTCTCTCGCCCTCTCCTCTCTCTCTCCCCTCGCTCACTCTCTCTCTCTCTCCTCTCCCTCGCTCACTCTCTCTCCCTCACTCTCTCTCTCTCTCTCCCTCACTCACTCTCTCCCTCTCTCTCTCTCTCTCGCTCACTCTCTCCCTCCCTCACTCTCTCTCTCTCTCTCCCTCACTCTCTCTCTCTCTCCCTCTCTCTCTCTCTCGCTCACTCTCTCTCTCGCTCGCTCTCTCTCTCCCTCGCTCTCTCTCTCCCTCGCTCTCTCTCTCCCTCGCTCTCTCTCTCCCTCGCTCTCTCTCTCCCTCACTCACTCTCTCTCTCTCTCCCTCTCTCTCTTTCTCTCGCTCACTCACTCTCTCTCTCTCCCTCTCTCTCTCTCTCTCGCTCACTCTCTCTCTCTCTCTCGCTCACTCTCTGTCTCCCTCGCTCACTCTCTCTCTCTCTCTCCCTCTCTCTCTCTCTCTCTCTCGCTCACCACGACTCTGAATACACTGGGCTGAGATCCCATCAATTATTAACCACAAAGCCTCCTGCTCGTAGGCCCCACCTGCAGGGCCTCCCTGCTCCTGGCAGCAGTTCCAGAGAGTGTGACAGACACAAACGCACACAGCTCACTGAATCCCCGAGAAAAATCAGCCCCCCTCTCCCCTCCCCCTCCCCCCCGCCGCACTTTTTAAATTTGGTTTTGTCAAGTGGAGCTGTGAAAGGACCGTTCTCCGAGTCCTGTCTGCAAACCAGTGCCCCCCCCCCCCACCCTGAGTCAATGCTCCACAGATTTTTGGGAGTTCCTCTCCAGTCTGGCTTTGTTGAGTACCATCCTATTCTGAAGACGCGTGCTGCTTTGAAATGGAATAGCCGCGGCAGTGCAATGAGCAACTGGATTGCGGCCGACGCTCCGGGGCTCTGCCCTCCCCTGCGGCCGACACTCCCGGGCTCTGCCCTCCCCCGCGGCCGACACTCCCGGGCTCTGCCCTCCCCCACGGCCGACACTCCCGGGCTCTGCCCTCCCCCACGGCCGACACTCCCGGGCTCTGCCCTCCCCCATGGCCGACACTCCCGGGCTCTGCCCTCCCCTGCGGCCGACACTCCCGGGCTCTGCTCTCCCCCGCGGCTCCCGGGCTCTGCTCTCCCCTGCGGCCGACACTCCCGGGCTCTGCTCTCCCCCGCGGCTCCCGGGCTCTGCCCTCCCCTGCGGCCGACACTCCCGGGCTCTGCTCTCCCCCGCGGCTCCCGGGCTCTGCTCTCCCCCACGGCCGACACTCCCGGTCTCTGCCCTCCCCCACGGCCGACACTCCCGGGCTCTGCCCTCCCCCACGGCCGACACTCCCGGGCTCTGCCCTCCCCCGCGGCCAACACTCCCGGGCACTGCTCTCCCCCACGGCCGACACTCCTGGCCTCTGCCCTCCCCCACGGCCGACACTCCCGGGCTCTGCCCTCCCCCACGGCCGACACCCCCGGGCTCTGCTCTCCCCCACGGCCGACACTCCCGGGCTCTGCTCTCCCCCACGGCCGACACTCCCGGGCTCTGCTCTCCCCCACGGCCGACACTCCCGGGCTCTGCTCTCCCCCACGGCCGACACTCCCGGGCTCTGCTCTCCCCCACGGCCGACACTCCCGGGCTCTGCTCTCCCCCACAGCCGACACTCACGGGCTCTGCCCTCCCCCGCGGCCGACACTCCCGGGCTCTGCTCTCCCCCGCGGCTCCCAGGCTCTGCCCTCCCCCGCGGCCGACACTCCCGGGCTCTGCCCTCCCCCGCAGCCGACACTCCCGGGCTCTGCCCTCCCCCACGGCTGACACTCCCGGGCTCTGCTCTCCCCCGCGGCTCCCGGGCTCTGCCCTCCCCTGCGGCCGACGCTCCGGGGCTCTGCCCTCCCCTGCGGCCGACGCTCCGGGGCTCTGCCCTCCCCTGCGGCCGACACTCCGGGGCTCTGCCCTCCCCTGCGGCCTACGCTCCGGGGCTCTGCTCTCCCCTGCGGGCTACCCTCCGGGGCTCTGCTCTCCCCTGCGGGCTACCCTCCGGGGCTCTGCTCTCCCCTGCGGGCTACGCTCCGGGGCTCTGCTCTCCCCTGCGGGCTACGCTCCGGGGCTCTGCTCTCCCCTGCGTGCTACGCTCCGGGGCTCTGCCCTCCCCCGCGGCCGACACTCCCGGGCTCTGCCCTCCCCCGTGGCCGACACTCCCGGGCTCTGCTCTCCCCTGCGGCCTACACTCCCGGGCTCCAGTTCACGAGGAGAATGCCCCGCGCAGACATGGGGAGAATGTGCAAACTCCACACAGACAGTGACCCAAGCCGGGAATCGAACCCAGGTCCCTGGAGCTGTGAAGCAGCCGTGCTAACCACTGTGCTACCGTGCCGCCCTGTGCTCTCCCCTGTGGGCGACGTTCCCGGGCTCTGCTCTCCCCTGCGTCCGACACTCCCGGGCTTCGCTCTCCCCTGTGGCCTACGCTCCCGGGCTCCAGTTCTCCCCTGCGGCCGACGCTCCCGGGATCTGCTCTCCTCTGTGGCCGACGCTCCCGGGCTCTGCTCTCCTCTGTGGCCAACGCTCCCGGGCTCTGCCCTCCCCTGCGGCCGACGCTCCCGGGCTCTGCTCTCCCCTGTGGCCGACGCTCCTGCGCTCTGCTCTCCTCTGTGGCCGACGCTCCGGGGCTCTGCTCTCCCCTGCGGCCTACGCTCTGCGGCTCTGCCCTCCCCTGTGGCCTACGCTCCGGGGCTCTGCCCTCCCCTGTGGCCTACGCTCCGGGACTCTGCCCTCCCCTGTGGCCTACGCTCCCAGGCTCTGCCCTCCCCTGTGGCCTACGCTCCCAGGCTCTGCTCTCCCCTGTGGCCGACGCTCCTAGGCTCTGCTCTCCCCTGTGGCCAACGCTCCCGGGCTCTGCTCTCCCCTGCGGCCTACGCTCCCGGGCTCTGCTCTCCCCTGCAGCCTACGCTTCCGGGCTCTGCCCTCCCCTGCGGCCTACGCTCCCGGGCTCTGCCCTCCCCTGCGGCCTACGCTCCCGGGCTCTGCTCTCCCCTGCGGCCTACGGTCCCGGGCTCTGCTCTCCACTGCGGCCGACTCTCCCGGGCTCTGCTCCCCACCTGCGGGCTACGCTCCGGGGCTCTGCCCTCCCCTGTGGCCTACGCTCCGGGGCTCTGCTCTCCCCTGCGGGCTACGCTCTGGGGCTCTGCTCTGCCCTCCCCTGCGGTCTACGCTCCCGGGCTCTGCTCTCCCCTGCGGCCTACGGTCCCGGGCTCTGCTCTCCCCTGCGGCCTACTCTCCCGGGCTCTGCTCTCCACCTGCGGGCTACGCTCCGGGGCTCTGCCCTCCCCTGTGGCCTACGCTCCCGGGCTCTGCTCTCCCCTGCGGGCTACGCTCTGGGGCTCTGCTCTGCTCTCCCCTGCGGGTACGCTCCGGGGCTCTGCCCTCCCCTGCGGCCGACACTCCCGGGCTCTGCACTCCCCCTGCGGGCTACGCTCGGGGGCTCTGCCCTCCCCTGCGGCCGACACTCCCGGGCTCTGCCCTCCCCTGCGGCCGACACTCCCGGACTCTGCCCTCCTATGCGGCCTGGGCTCTGCCCTCCTATGCGGCCAACGCTCCCGGGTTCTGCTCTCCCCTGCGGCCTACGCTCCTGAGCTCTGCTCTCTCCTGTGGCCTACGCTCCCGGCTCTCCCCTGCAGCCAACGCTCCCGGGCTCTGCTCTCCCCTGCGGCCTACACTCCCGAGCTCTGCCCTCCCCTGTGGCCTGCGCTCCCGGGCTCTGCCCTCCTATGCGGCCATCGCTCCCAGGTTCTGCTCTCCCCTGCGGTCTAGGCTCCCAGGTTCTGCTCTCCCCTGCGGCCTACGCTCCCGGGCTCTGCTCTCCCCTGCGGCC
Organism: Mustelus asterias; assembly: GCF_964213995.1. Taxonomy (NCBI): domain Eukaryota; kingdom Metazoa; phylum Chordata; class Chondrichthyes; order Carcharhiniformes; family Triakidae; genus Mustelus; species Mustelus asterias. Next base: position 5,111 of record NW_027593030.1, read on the forward strand.
TGCGCTCCCGGCCTCTGCCCTCCCCTGCGGCCTACTCTCCCAGGTTCTGCTCTCCCCTGCGGCCGACACTCCCGGGCTATGCTCTCCCTGCGGCCTCCGCTACCGGGCTCTGCCCTCCCTTGTGGCCTACACTCCCGGGCACTGCTCTCCCCCGCGGCCTCCACTCCCGGGCTCTGCTCTCCCCTGCGGCCTACACTCCCGGGCTCCAGTTCACGAGGAGAATGTCCCACGCAGCCATGGGGAGAATGTGCAACCTCCACACAGACAGTGACCCAAGCCGGGAATCGAACCTAGGTCCCTGGAGCTGTGAAGCAGCAGTGCTAACCACTGTGCTACCTTGCCACCCTGTGCTCTCTACTGTGGGCGACGTTCCCGGGCTCTGCTCTCCCCTGCGTCCGACGCTCCCGGGCTCTGCTCTCCCCTGTGGTCTACATTCCCGGGCTCCAGTTCTCCCCTGTGGCCTGCGTTCCCGGGCTCTGCCCTCCCCTGCGGCCGACGCTCCCGGGCTCTGCTCTCCCCTGTGGCCGACGCTCCTGGGCTCTGCTCTCCTCTGTGGCCAACGCTCCCGGGCTCTGCCCTCCCCTGCGGCCTACGCTCCGGGGCTCTGCCCTCCCTTGTGGCCTACGCTCCCGGGCTCTGCCCTCCCCTGCGGCCTACGCTCCGGGGCTCTGCCCTCCCCTGTGGCCGACGCTCCCGGGCTCTGCTCTCCCCTGTGGCCGACGCTCCTGGGCTCTGCTCTCCTCTGTGGCCAACGCTCCCGGGCTCTGCCCTCCCCTGCGGCCTACGCTCCGGGGCTCTGCCCTCCCTTGTGGCCGACGCTCCCGGGCTCTGCTCTCCCCTGTGGGCTACGCTCCGGGGCTCTGCCCTCCCCTGTGGCCTACGCTCCGGGGCTCTGCTCTCCCCTGCGGGCTACGCTCTGGGGCTCTGCTCTGCCCTCCCCTGCGGTCTACGCTCCCGGGCTCTGCTCTCCCCTGCGGCCTACGGTCCCGGGCTCTGCTCTCCCCTGCGGCCTACTCTCCCGGGCTCTGCTCTCCACCTGCGGGCTACGCTCCGGGGCTCTGCCCTCCCCTGTGGCCTACGCTCCCGGGCTCTGCTCTCCCCTGCGGGCTACGCTCTGGGGCTCTGCTCTGCTCTCCCCTGCGGGTACGCTCCGGGGCTCTGCCCTCCCCTGCGGCCGACACTCCCGGGCTCTGCACTCCCCCTGCGGGCTACGCTCGGGGGCTCTGCCCTCCCCTGCGGCCGACACTCCCGGGCTCTGCCCTCCCCTGCGGCCGACACTCCCGGACTCTGCCCTCCTATGCGGCCTGGGCTCTGCCCTCCTATGCGGCCAACGCTCCCGGGTTCTGCTCTCCCCTGCGGCCTACGCTCCTGAGCTCTGCTCTCTCCTGTGGCCTACGCTCCCGGCTCTCCCCTGCAGCCAACGCTCCCGGGCTCTGCTCTCCCCTGCGGCCTACACTCCCGAGCTCTGCCCTCCCCTGTGGCCTGCGCTCCCGGGCTCTGCCCTCCTATGCGGCCATCGCTCCCAGGTTCTGCTCTCCCCTGCGGTCTAGGCTCCCAGGTTCTGCTCTCCCCTGCGGCCTACGCTCCCGGGCTCTGCTCTCCCCTGCGGCCTGCGCTCCCGGCCTCTGCCCTCCCCTGCGGCCTACTCTCCCAGGTTCTGCTCTCCCCTGCGGCCGACACTCCCGGGCTATGCTCTCCCTGCGGCCTCCGCTACCGGGCTCTGCCCTCCCTTGTGGCCTACACTCCCGGGCACTGCTCTCCCCCGCGGCCTCCACTCCCGGGCTCTGCTCTCCCCTGCGGCCTACACTCCCGGGCTCCAGTTCACGAGGAGAATGTCCCACGCAGCCATGGGGAGAATGTGCAAACTCCACACAGACAGTGACCCAAGCCGGGAATCGAACCTAGGTCCCTGGAGCTGTGAAGCAGCAGTGCTAACCACTGTGCTACCTTGCCACCCTGTGCTCTCTACTGTGGGCGACGTTCCCGGGCTCTGCTCTCCCCTGCGTCCGACGCTCCCGGGCTCTGCTCTCCCCTGTGGTCTACATTCCCGGGCTCCAGTTCTCCCCTGTGGCCTGCGTTCCCGGGCTCTGCCCTCCCCTGCGGCCGACGCTCCCGGGCTCTGCTCTCCCCTGTGGCCGACGCTCCTGGGCTCTGCTCTCCTCTGTGGCCAACGCTCCCGGGCTCTGCCCTCCCCTGCGGCCTACGCTCCGGGGCTCTGCCCTCCCTTGTGGCCTACGCTCCCGGGCTCTGCCCTCCCCTGCGGCCTACGCTCCGGGGCTCTGCCCTCCCCTGTGGCCGACGCTCCCGGGCTCTGCTCTCCCCTGTGGCCGACGCTCCTGGGCTCTGCTCTCCTCTGTGGCCAACGCTCCCGGGCTCTGCCCTCCCCTGCGGCCTACGCTCCGGGGCTCTGCCCTCCCTTGTGGCCGACGCTCCCGGGCTCTGCTCTCCCCTGTGGCCAACGCTCCTGAGCTCTGCTCTCCCCTGCGGCCTTCGCTCCCGGGCTCTGCTCTCCCCTGTGGCCAACGCTCCCGAGCTCTGCTCTCCCCTGCGGCCTACGCTCCCGGGCTCTGCTCTCCCCTGCAGCCTACGCTCCCGTGCTCTGCTCTCCCCTGCGGCCTACTCTCCCGGGCTCTGCCCTCCCCTGCGGCCGACGCTCCGGGGCTCTGCTCTCCCCTGCGGGCTACGCTCCGGGGCTCTGCTCTCCCCTGCGGGCTACGCTCCGGGGCTCTGCTCTCCCCTGCGGGCTACGCTCCGGGGCTCTGCTCTCCCCTGCGGGCTACGCTCCGGGGCTCTGCTCTCCCCTGCGGGCTACGCTCCGGGGCTCTGCTCTCCCCTGCGGGCTACGCTCCGGGGCTCTGCTCTCCCCTGCGGGCTACGCTCCGGGGCTCTGCTCTGCTCTCCCCTGCGGGCTACGCTCCGGGGCTCTGCCCTCCCCTGCGGCCGACACTCCCGGGCTCTGCACTCCCCCTGCGGGCTATGCTCCGGGGCTCTGCCCTCCCCTGCGGCCGACACTCCCGGGCTCTGCCCTCCCCTGCGGCCGACACTCCCGGGCTCTGCCCTCCTATGCGTCCTGTGCTCCTGGGCTCTGCCCTCCTATGCGGCCGACACTCCCGGGTTCTGCTCTCCCCTGCGGCCTACGCTCCTGAGCTCTGCCCTCCCCTGCGGCCTACGCTCCCGGGCTCTGCTCTCCCCCGCGGCTCCCGGGCTCTGCCCTCCCCCGCGGCCGACACTCCCGGGCTCTGTCCTCCCCCGCGGCCGACACTCCCGGGCTCTGCCCTCCCCCGCGGCCGACACTCCCAGGCTCTGCCCTCCCCCGCGGCCGACACTCCCGGGCTCTGCCCTCCCCCGCGGCCGACACTCCCGGGCTCTGCCCTCCCCCGCGGCCGACACTCCCGGGCTCTGCTCTCCCCCGCGGCTCCCGGGCTCTGCCCTCCCCCGCGGCCGACACTCCCGGGCTCTGCTCTCCCCCACGGCCGACACTCCCGGGCTCTGCTCTCCCCCACGGCCGACACTCCCGGGCTCTGCCCTCCCCCACGGCCGACACTCCCGGGCTCTGCTCTCCCCCGCGGCTCCCGGGCTCTGCTCTCCCCCACGGCCGACACTCCCGGGCTCTGCCCTCCCCCACGGCCGACACTCCCGGGCTCTGCCCTCCCCCGCGGCCGACACTCCCGGGCTCTGCTCTCCCCCACGGCCGACACTCCCGGGCTCTGCCCTCCCCCACGGCCGACACTCCCGCGCTCTGCTCTCCCCCACGGCCGACACTCCCGGGCTCTGCTCTCCCCCACGGCCGACACTCCCGGGCTCTGCTCTCCCCCACGGCCGACACTCCCGGGCTCTGCTCTCCCCCACGGCCGACACTGCCGGGCTCTGCTCTCCCCCACGGCCGACACTCCCGGGCTCTGCTCTCCCCCACGGCCGACACTCCCAGGCTCTGCTCTCCCCCACGGCCGACACTCCCGGGCTCTGCGCTCCCCCACAGCCGACACTCCCGGGCTCTGCTCTCCCCCGCGGCTCCCGGGCTCTGCCCTCCACCGCGGCCGACACTCCCGGGCTCTGCCCTCCCCCGCGGCCGACACTCCCGGGCTCTGCCCTCCCCCGCGGCCGACACTCCCAGGCTCTGCCCTCCCCCGCAGCCGACACTCCCGGGCTCTGCCCTCCCCCACGGCTGACACTCCCGGGCTCTGCTCTCCCCCGCAGCTCCCGGGCTCTGCCCTCCCCTGCGGCCGACGCTCCGGGGCTCTGCCCTCCCCTGCGGCCGACGCTCCGGGGCTCTGCCCTCCCCTGCGGCCGACACTCCGGGGCTCTGCCCTCCCCTGCGGCCTACGCTCCGGGGCTCTGCTCTCCCCTGCGGGCTACGCTCCGGGGCTCTGCTCTCCCCTGCGGGCTACGCTCCGGGGCTCTGCTCTCCCCTGCGTGCTACGCTCCGGGGCTCTGCCCTCCCCCGTGGCCGACACTCCCGGGCTCTGCCCTCCCCCGTGGCCGACACTCCCGGGCTCTGCTCTCCCCTGCGGCCTACACTCCCGGGCTCCAGTTCACGAGGAGAATGCCCCGCGCAGACATGGGGAGAATGTGCAAACTCCACACAGACAGTGACCTAAGCCGGGAACCGAACCCAGGTCCCTGGAGCTGTGAAGCAGCAGTGCTAACCACTGTGCTACCGTGCCGCCCTGTGCTCTCCCCTGTGGGCGACGTTCCCGGGCTCTGCTCTCCCCTGCGTCCGACACTCCCGGGCTCCGCTCTCCCCTGTGGCCTACGCTCCCGGGCTCCAGTTCTCCCCTGCGGCCGACGCTCCCGGGCTCTGCTCTCCTCTGTGGCCGACGCTCCCGGGCTCTGCTCTCCTCTGTGGCCAACGCTCCCGGGCTCTGCCCTCCCCTGCGGCCGACGCTCCCGGGCTCTGCTCTCCCCTGTGGCCGACGCTCCTGCACTCTGCTCTCCTCTGTGGCCGACGCTCCGGGGCTCTGCTCTCCCCTGCGGCCTACGCTCTGCGGCTCTGCCCTCCCCTGTGGCCTACGCTCCGGGGCTCTGCCCTCCCCTGTGGCCTACGCTCCGGGACTCTGCCCTCCCCTGTGGCCTACGCTCCCAGGCTCTGCCCTCCCCTGTGGCCTACGCTCCCAGGCTCTGCTCTCCCCTGTGGCCGACGCTCCTAGGCTCTGCTCTCCCCTGTGGCCAACGCTCCCGGGCTCTGCTCTCCCCTGCGGCCTACGCTCCCGGGCTCTGCTCTCCCCTGCAGCCTACGCTTCCGGGCTCTGCTCTCCCCTGCGGCCTACGCTCCCGGGCTCTGCCCTCCCCTGCGGCCTACGCTCCCGGGCTCTGCTCTCCCCTGCGGCCTACGGTCCCGGGCTCTGCTCTCCCCTGCGGCCTACTCTCCCGGGCTCTGCTCTCCACCTGCGGGCTACGCTCCGGGGCTCTGCCCTCCCCTGTGGCCTACGCTCCGGGGCTCTGCTCTCCCCTGCGGGCTACGCTCTGGGGCTCTGCTCTGCCCTCCCCTGTGGTCTACGCTCCCGGGCTCTGCTCTCCCCTGCGGCCTACGGTCCCGGGCTCTGCTCTCCCCTGCGGCCTACTCTCCCGGGCTCTGCTCTCCACCTGCGGGCTACGCTCCGGGGCTCTGCCCTCCCCTGTGGCCTACGCTCCGGGCTCTGCTCTCCCCTGCGGGCTACGCTCTGGGGCTCTGCTCTGCTCTCCCCTGCGGCCGACACTCCCGGGCTCTGCACTCCCCCTGCGGGCTACGCTCGGGGGCTCTGCCCTCCCCTGCGGCCGACACTCCCGGACTCTGCCCTCCTATGCGGCCTGCGCTCCTGGGCTCTGCCCTCCTATGCGGCCAACGCTCCCGGGTTCTGCTCTCCCCTGCGGCCTACGCTCCTGAGCTCTGCCCTCTCCTGTGGCCTACGTTCCCGGCTCTCCCCTGCAGCCAACGCTCCCGGGCTCTGCTCTCCCCTGCGGCCTCCACTCCCGAGCTCTGCCCTCCCCTGTGGCCTACACTCCCGAGCTCTGCCCTCCCCTGTGGCCTGCGCTCCCGGGCTCTGCCCTCCTATGCGGCCATCGCTCCCAGGTTCTGCTCTCCCCTGCGGTCTAGGCTCCCAGGTTCTGCTCTCCCCTGCGGCCTACGCTCCCGGGCTCTGCTCTCCCCTGCGGCCTGCGCTCCCGGCCTCTGCCCTCCCCTGCGGCCTACTCTCCCAGGTTCTGCTCTCCCCTGCGGCCGACACTCCCGGGCTATGCTCTCCCTGCGGCCTCCGCTACCGGGCTCTGCCCTCCCTTGTGGCCTACACTCCCGGGCACTGCTCTCCCCCGCGGCCTCCACTCCCGGGCTCTGCTCTCCCCTGCGGCCTACACTCCCGGGCTCCAGTTCACGAGGAGAATGTCCCACGCAGCCATGGGGAGAATGTGCAAACTCCACAGAGACAGTGACCCAAGCCGGGAATCGAACCCAGGTCCCTGGAGCTGTGAAGCAGCAGTGCTAACCACTGTGCTACCTTGCCACCCTGTGCTCTCTACTGTGGGCGACGTTCCCGGGCTCTGCTCTCCCCTGCGTCCGACGCTCCCGGGCTCTGCTCTCCCCTGTGGTCTACATTCCCGGGCTCCAGTTCTCCCCTGTGGCCTGCGTTCCCGGGCTCTGCCCTCCCCTGCGGCCGACGCTCCCGGGCTCTGCTCTCCCCTGTGGCCGACGCTCCTGGGCTCTGCTCTCCTCTGTGGCCAACGCTCCCGGGCTCTGCCCTCCCCTGCGGCCTACGCTCCGGGGCTCTGCCCTCCCTTGTGGCCTACGCTCCCGGGCTCTGCCCTCCCCTGCGGCCTACGCTCCGGGGCTCTGCCCTCCCCTGTGGCCGACGCTCCCGGGCTCTGCTCTCCCCTGTGGCCAACGCTCCTGAGCTCTGCTCTCCCCTGCGGCCTACGCTCCCGGGCTCTGCTCTCCCCTGTGGCCAACGCTCCCGAGCTCTGCTCTCCCCTGCGGCCTACGCTCCCGGGCTCTGCTCTCCCCTGCAGCCTACGCTCCCGTGCTCTGCTCTCCCCTGCGGCCTACTCTCCCGGGCTCTGCCCTCCCCTGCGGCCGACGCTCCGGGGCTCTGCTCTCCCCTGCGGGCTACGCTCCGGGGCTCTGCTCTCCCCTGCGGGCTACGCTCCGGGGCTCTGCTCTCCCCTGCGGGCTACGCTCCGGGGCTCTGCTCTCCCCTGCGGGCTACGCTCCGGGGCTCTGCTCTCCCCTGCGGGCTACGCTCCGGGGCTCTGCTCTCCCCTGCGGGCTACGCTCCGGGGCTCTGCTCTGCTCTCCCCTGCGGGCTACGCTCCGGGGCTCTGCCCTCCCCTGCGGCCGACACTCCCGGGCTCTGCACTCCCCCTGCGGGCTATGCTCCGGGGCTCTGCCCTCCCCTGCGGCCGACACTCCCGGGCTCTGCCCTCCCCTGCGGCCGACACTCCCGGGCTCTGCCCTCCTATGCGTCCTGTGCTCCTGGGCTCTGCCCTCCTATGCGGCCGACACTCCCGGGTTCTGCTCTCCCCTGCGGCCTACGCTCCTGAGCTCTGCCCTCCCCTGCGGCCTGCGCTCCCGGGCTCTGCTCTCCCCTGCGGCCGACGCTCCCGAGCTCTGCTCTCCCCTGCGGCCGACGCTCCCGGGTTCCGCTCTCCCCTGCGGCCTACACTCCCGAGCTCTGCCCTCCCCTGTGGCCAGCGCTCCCGGGCTCTGCCCTCCTATGCGGCCCTCGCTCCCAGGTTCTGCTCTCCCCTGCGGTCTATGCTCCCAGGTTCTGCTCTCCCCTGCGGCCTACGCTCCCGGGCTCTGCTCTCCCCTGAGGCCTACGCTCCCAGCTTCTGCTCTCCCCTGCGGCCTACGCTCCCGGGCTCTGCTCTCCCCTGCGGCCTACGCTCCCAGGTTCTGCTCTCCCCTGCGGCCTACGCTCCCGGGTTCTGCTCTCCCCTGCGGCCTATGCTCCAGGGTTCTGCCCTCCCCTGCGGCCTACGCTCCCGGGTTCTGCCCTCCCCTGCGGCCTACGCTCCCGGGCTAGCCCTCCCCTGCGGCCTACACTCCCTGGTTCCTGCTCCCCTGTGTCTGTGTGTGCGTGCTTGCAGGTTTCTGTGTTGGGGGCAGTTGGGGGATGGTAGCACCAAAACATGGAGTGAATGATGGTGTTGCGTTGCGTCTCGGTGCCGGTGAGCTTGTGTCCCGGGGGATGGGTCCCTCTGTTTCTCACTGCACTCTGTCCTCCCCGCAGGTTTATATATGAATCAGAGCACTTCAACGGCGTGGCGGAACTGCTGGAGATCCTTGGGAGGTGAGAGCTGGCGCTCCGAGGGAAACATCCGGACCCCCCCCCCCCCCCCCCCAACCCGGCCATTGGAAGCCTCCCTGCTGCCTCCATGCGCGCTGGGCAGCGCTTGGCCATGACCTGGTGGTCAGCTTGAGCTCACCTCCCTGGGAGCAGAGTTATACTGCTGAATGTGAAGTGTGGGGGTTCGGAGCAGGGGGTAACATGCTCTGGTGCAGTGGGGTGGGAGCAGTGATGTTCTGAGGGGCTACAGTTTGAGCCATATTCACTTTGCTGGTGTTGAGCTGAGATACTCGCAATATTTCAAGAGCAGGTCACTGGAGTCTGCACATTCTCCCCGTGTCTGCATGGGTTTCCTCCGGGTGCTCCGGCTTCCTCCCACCCCTCCAAAGATGTGCGGGTTAGGTGGATTGGCCATGCTAAATTGCCCCTTAGTGTCCAAAGATATGCAGGTTAGGTGGATTGGCCATGCTAGATTGTCCCTTCGTTTTTTTTTATTCATTCCTGGGACATGGGCGTCGCTGGCTGGGCCCAGCATTTATTGCCCATCCCTTGTTGCCCCTTGGAGGGCAGTTGAGAATCACCACATTGGCTGTGGCTCTGGAGTCACATGTAGGCCAGACCGGGGTAAGGACAGCAGATTTCCTTCCCTAAAGGGAACCAGATGGGTTTTTCCCACAATGGGTCATCAGTAGATTCTTAATTCCAGATATTTTTTTATTGAATCCAAATTCCACCATCTGCGGGATTTGAACCCGGGTCCCCCAGAACATTAGCTGAGCTTCTGGATTACGAGTCCGGTGATAATACCACTGGGCCATGGCCTCCCATGTCGTGTCCAAAGACGCGTAAGTTAGCTGGAATGGCCATGCTAAATTGTTCGTTAGTGTCAGGGGGGGTTAGCAGGGTAAATAGGTGGGGTTACAGGGGTAGGGCCTGGGTGTGGGATTGTTATAGGTGCGGGCTGGATGGACTGAATGGCCCCATTCTGCTCTGTAGGGATTCTGTGAATCTTTTCTGTGATTTCCCTTGCAGCATCATCAATGGCTTTGCCCTTCCGCTCAAAGCTGAACACAAACAGTTCCTGCTCCGTGTCCTGATCCCGCTCCACACGTCACGGACTCTCTCTCTCTTTCACGCACAGGTACGGGGAAAAGACACTGGAGAGAACGGGAGTCTGGTCTGATTTGATTTATTATTGTCACATGTACTGGGATACAGTGAAAAGTATTGTTTCTTGCGCACTATGCAGACAAAGCATACCGTTCATAGAGTACGTAGGGGAGAAAGAAAGGCGAGGGTGCAGAATGTAGTGTTACAGTCATAGCTGGGGTGTAGAGAAAGATCAACTTAATGCAAGGTAGGTCCATTCAAAAGTCTGACAGCAGCAGGGAAGAAGCTGTTCTTGAGTCGGTCAGTACGTGACCTCAGACTTTTGTATCTTTTTCCCCAATGGAAGAAGGTGGAAGAGAGAATGTCCGGGGTGCGTGGGGGTCCTTGATTATGCTGGTTGCCTTTCCCGAGGCAGCGGGAAGTGTAGACAGAGTCAATGGATGGGAGGCTGGTTTGCGTGATGGACTGGGCTACATTCACGAACTTTTGTAGCTCCTTGTGGTCTGGGGCAGAGCAGGAGCCCCATACCAAGCTGTGGTACAACCAGAAAGTATGCTTTCTATGGTGCATCTGTAAAAGTTGGTGAGAGTCGTAGCGGACATGCTGAATTTCCTTGGTATCCTGAGAAAGTAGAGGTGTTGATGGGGTTCCTTTTCTTTGGCCCTTGAGAAGGGGCTTCAGACACGCGGTGTGATGAACAGCGGTACGGGGTTGGTGGTGGGGAGACAATGTGGGTGATGAACTGCCCCTTGGTGGGGGTTGGATCTGAATACGGCCTCCTATTCCTCCTCCTCCCCCCCCCCCCCCTCTAGCTCCAGGCTCCGACCTCTCCCTTCGTCCCACTGGGGGACTCCCTTGGCACCTTTACAAAGGGTTTTGTTCCTACATTCAGCTTGTGTGGCACGGTGGTTGGCACTGCTGCCTCACAGTGCCAGGGAGACCCAGGTTCGATTCCCGGCTCGGGTCACTGTCTGTGTGGAGTCTGCACGTTCTCCCCGTGTCTGCGTGGGTTTCCTCCGGGTGCTCTGGTTTCCTCCCACACTCCAAAGATGTGTCGGTTAGGTGGATTGGCCATGCTAAAATGCCCCTTAGTGTCAAAAGATGTGTCGGTTAGGTGGATTGGCCATGCTAAATTGCCCCTTAGTGTCCAAAGATGTGCAGGTTAGGTGGATTGGCCGTGCTAAATTGCCCCTTAGTGTCCAAAGATGTGCAGGTTGGGTGGATTGGCCATGCTAAATTGCCCCTTAGTGTCAATGGGATTAGCAGGGTAAAGATGTGGTGTTATGGGGATTGGGCCTGGGTGGGATTGTGGTCGGCGCAGGCTCGATGGGCCGAATGGCCTCTTTTTGCACTGTGGGGATTCTGTGGTTCTTGTCATGCCCGGCTCGGTCCTCTGGGGTGGAGGTGGGATGGAGGGTGGGGATAGACCCCCCACACAGCCTGACCAGCCCCCAAGCCTGTCTGTGGGGATGGTGGGGGTAATCCGTGTCGGGGTCTAAACATTGTCTTTGCTCCCAGTTGTATGAATGAACATCTTAATCCAAGCTTCATTTCTCTCTCGCTCTGACAGAGGGCGCTCACTACATGTCAAATGGCTCAGAGAGACAAAGCTCCTGAAATTCTTTCATTCCTTCATGGGATGTGGGTGTCGCTGGCCGGCCCCAACATTGATCCCCCATCCCTAATCGCCCCCTTGAGAAGGTGGTGGGTGAGCCGCCATCTTGAACCCGCTGCAGCCCCCGTGTGGTGTAGGTACACCCACAGTGCTGTTAGAGAGGGAGTTCCAGGATTGTGATTGGACATCAGTCAGTCCCCGTGTGTGGTGTAGGTACACCCACAGTGCTGTTAGGGAGGGAGTTCCAGGATTGTGATTGGACATCAGTCAGTCCCCGTGTGGTGTAGGTACACCCACAGTGCTGTTAGGGAGGGAGTTCCAGGATTGTGATTGGACATCAGTCAGTCCCCGTGTGGCGTAGGTACACCCACAGTGCTGTTAGGGAGGGAGTTCCAGGATTGTGATTGGACATCAGTCAGTCCCCGTGTGGCGTAGGTACACCCACAGTGCTGTTAGGGAGGGAGTTCCAGGATTGTGATTGGACATCAGTCAGTCCCCGTGTGGCGTAGGTACATCCACAGTGCTGTTAGGGAGGGAGTTCCAGGATTGTGATTGGACATCAGTCAGTCCCCGTGTGGCGTAGGTACACCCACAGTGCTGTTAGGGAGGGAGTTCCAGGATTGTGATTGGACATCAGTCAGTCCCCGTGTGGTGTAGGTACACCCACAGCGCTGTTAGGGAGGGAGTTCCAGGATTTTGACCCCAGCCACAGTGAAGGAACAGCCGATATATTTCCAAGTCAGGATGGTGAGTGGCTCGGAGGGGGAACTTGCAGGTGGGGGTGTTCCCCATGTGTCTGCTGCCCCCCCCCTTGTCCTTCTAGGTGGTAGAGGTGGCGGGTTTGGAAGGTGCTGTCGAAGGAGCCTTGGCGAGTGGCTGCGGTGCATCTTGTAGATGGTACACACTGCTGCCACTGTGCGTCGGTGGTGGAGGGAGTGAGTGTTTGTGGTTAGCGTGTCGATCGAGCGGGGCCGCTTTGTCCTGGATTCTCGAGTGTTGTTGGAGCCGCACTCATCCAGGCAAGTGGGATGTCATTGTTATAGACATTACAGTGTCGATGGAGGCCATTCGGCCCCTTGACTGTATGCTAGCTCTCTGTACATCAATCCTTTCCTCCCCCTCGCTCCCACTTGCTGGATAAAAACTTTCTTCCTCACATTCCTCACCTCTTAATCAAAACCTGTAGTCTCTCTCCCCAACCCCCCCCCCCCCCCAACGCACCATCAGCCAATGGGAACAGCGTTTCTTCCCCCCCACCCTGCCAAACCCCCCCTTATCCAATCCTGTTGCCATCTTGTCCACCTCCATCAAATCTCCCCCTCCATCTCCTTCGCTCCAAGGGGAACGACCCCCAGCTTCTCCAACCCCCCTACCCTGGAGCTAAAACCCCCTCGTCCCTGGGAACCGCTCTGGGTAAAACTCCCTCTGCACCCACTGCTGACTCGTGCCTTGTGGTGGAGATACTTTGGGTGAGTTACTCTCCACAGGATTCCCAGTGGACAGGCTTTGGGGGGAGTCAGGAGGTGAGTTACTCTCCACAGGATTCCCAGTGGACAGGCTTTGGGGGGAGTCAGGAGGTGAGTTGCTCTCCGCAGGATTCCCAGTGGACAGGCCTTGGGGGGAGTCAGGAGGTGAGTTACTCTCCGCAGGATTCCCAGTGGACAGGCTTTGGGGGGAGTCAGGAGGTGAGTTACTCTCCGCAGGATTCCCAGTGGACAGGCTTTGGGGGGACGAATCTCCGCAGGATTCCCAGTGGACAGGCTTTGGGAGGAGTCAGGATTTGATTTTGATTTGAATTATTATTGTCACGTGTATTGGGAGACAGTGAAAAGCATTTTTCTTGCGCGCTATACCGACAAAGCATACCATTCATAGAGTACATAGGGGAGAAGGAAAGGAGAGGGCGCAGAATGTAGTGTTACAGTCACAGCTAGGGTGTAGAGAAAGATCAACTTAATGCGAGGTAGGTCCATTCAAAAGTCTGACAGCAGCAGGGAAGAAGCTGTTCTTGAGTCGGTTGGTACGTGACCTCAGACTTTTGTATCTTTTTCCTGATGGAAGAAGGTGGAAGAGAGAATGTCCGGGGTGCGTGGGGTCCTTAATTATGCTGGCTGCTTTTCCCGAGGCAGCGGGAAGTGTAGACAGAGTCAATGGTTGGGAGGCTGTGTTTGCGTGATGGGACTGGGCTACGTTCACGACCCTTTGTAGTTCCTTGCGGTCTTGGGCAGAGCAGGAGCCATACCAAGCTGTGATACAACCAGAAAGGATGCTTTCTATGGTGCATCTGTAAAAGTTGGAGAGAGTCGTAGCGGACATGCCGAATTTTCCCCCTTCTCTGTCCCTCTCCCTCCCCCCCTTCTCTGTCCCGCTCCCTCCCCCCTTCTCTGTCCCTCTCCCTCCCCCCTCCTCTGTCCCTCTCCCTCCCCCCTCTGTCCCTCTCCCTCCCCCCTCCTCTGTCCCTCTCCCTCCCGCCCGCCCTTCTCTGTCCCTCTCCCTCCCCCTCCCCCCATTCTCTGTCCCTCTCCCTCCCCCCTTCTCTGTCCCTCTCCCTCCCCCCCTTCTCTGTCCCTCTCCCTCCCCCCATTCTCTGTCCCTCTCCCCCCTTCTCTGTCCCTCTCCCTCTCCCCCCTTCTCTGTCCCTCTCCCTCCCCCCCTTCTCTGTCCCTCTCCCTCCCCCCCTTCTCTGTCCCTCTCCCTCCCCCCCTTCTCTGTCCCTCTCCCTCCCCCCCTTCTCTGTCCCTCTCCCTCCCCCCCTTCTCTGTCCCTCTCCCTCCCCCCCTTCTCTGTCCCTCTCCCTTCACCCCTTCTCTGTCCCTCTCCCTCCCCCCTTCTCTGTCCCTCTCCCTTCACCCCTTCTCTGTCCCTCTCCCTCCCCCCCTTCTCTGTCCCTCTCCCTTCACCCCTTCTCTGTCCCTCTCCCTCCCCCCCTTCTCTGTCCCTCTCCCTCCCCCCCTTCTCTGTCCCTCTCCCTCCCCCCCTTCTCTGTCCCTCTCCCTCCCCCCCTTCTCTGTCCCTCTCCCTCCCCCCCTTCTCTGTCCCTCTCCCTCCCCCCCTTCTCTGTCCCTCTCCCTCCCCCCCTTCTCTGTCCCTCTCCCTCCCCCCTTCTCTGTCCCTCTCCCTCCCCCCTTCTCTGTCCCTCTCCCTCCCCCTTCTCTGTCCCTCTCCCTCCCCCCTTCTCTGTCCCTCTCCCTCCCCCCTTCTCTGTCCCTCTCCCTCCCCCCTTCTCTGTCCCTCTCCCTCCCCCCTTCTCTGTCCCTCTCCCTCCCCCCTTCTCTGTCCCTCTCCCTCCCCCCTTCTCTGTCCCTCTCCCTCCCCCCTTCTCTGTCCCTCTCCCTCCCCCCTTCTCTGTCCCTCTCCCTCCCCCCTTCTCTGTCCCTCTCCCTCCCCCCTTCTCTGTCCCTCTCCCTCCCCCCTTCTCTGTCCCTCACCCTCCCCCCCTTCTCTGTCCCTCTCCCTCCCTTCTCTGTCCCTCTCCCTCCCCCCCTTCTCTGTCCCTCTCCCTCCCCCTTCTCTGTCCCTCTCCCTCCCCCCTTCTCTGTCCCTCTCCCTCCCCCCTTCTCTGTCCCTCTCCCTCCCCCCTTCTCTGTCCCTCTCCCTCCCCCCTTCTCTGTCCCTCTCCCTCCCCCCTTCTCTGTCCCTCTCCCTCCCCCCTTCTCTGTCCCTCTCCCTCCCCCCTTCTCTGTCCCTCTCCCTCCCCCCTTCTCTGTCCCTCTCCCTCCCCCCTTCTCTGTCCCTCTCCCTCCCCCCTTCTCTGTCCCTCCCCCTCCCCCCTTCTCTGTCCCTCTCCCTCCCCCTCTCTCTCTGTCCCTCCCCCCCTCTCCTCTGTCCCTCCCCCCCTCTCTACCCCTCTCAATATGTCGTTCCCCCCATTACTGTCTGAGCTGACTTGGCTGTGTTGCGCTGGTGGCAGTGATGGGGTTAAACTCAACCCATGACACGGGCGGGAGTGTTGGAAGGACCGAGTGTGGAAAATACACTGGAACGACCGCATCCAAACACTGGGGTCGCCATAGTGACGGTGCCAAACATCAGGAGTGGGTTAATCCATCCCGGATCACTGATATCCCTAAAATAACAAGGCTTTGTCTGCATTTTGCTGATAAGTTTGGTGAGATGGAATATTTAATACAGACAGTGAATCCTTGGGGTGGGGAGTGGGACTCATTTAAAATTCACGCCAGCTGTTAAAACTCAGTGTGAAAAACAGAGATTTTAACACTGGGACTCAGTTTTAAAGTTTATTTATCAGGGTCACACTGGCATCGTGTATTTTAATGAACTATTATTTATTTATTAGTCACAAGTAGGCGTACATTAACACTGCAATGAAGTTACTGTGACAATCCTCTAGTCCCCGCACTCCTGTTCGGGTTACACTGAGGGAGAATTTAGCCCCTAACCAGCACGTCTTTCAGACTGTGGGAGGAAACCGGAGCACCCGGAGGAAACCCACGCAGACACGGGGAGAACGTGCAGACTCCACACAGACAGTGACCCGGGATCGAACCCGGGTCCCTGGAGCTGTGAGGTAACAGTGCTAACCCACTGTGCCACCGTATCACCCTAGTGCGTGTGCAGTGCAGGAAAGGTGAACTGCATCTGCCTGGGATTCCACTAAACACCGTTCCCCAAAGACTTCAACCCCCCACCCTGCCCCGCAACCCACCCGCTCTCAGATCCCGCTGGATAATACAGCCAACCACCCCCCCCTCCGCCCCGCCCCAGTGAGAAGGAGAGAGCGAGAGAGACACACTACTAAATAAATCACTCCCTGGAAGGGCAGCACGGTGGCACAGTGGGTTAGCGCTGCTGCCTCACAGCGCCAGGGACCCGGGTTCGATTCCCGGCTCGGGTCACTGTGCGTGCGGAGTCTGCACATTCTCCTCGTGTCTGCGTGGGTTTCCTCCGGGTGCTCCGGTTTCCTCCCACAGTCTGAAAGACGTGCTGGTTAGGTGCTAAATTCTCCCTCAGTGTAACCCGAACAGGAGTGTGGCGACTAGGGGATTTTCACAGTAACTTCATTGCGGTGTTCATGTAAATCTACTTGTGACACTAATAAATAAATAATAGTTAATTAATATACACTGGGTCACTGACCTTGTTCAATATATAGACTGGGCCCCGTTCTCCAATGCATCTTTTTTCTTTATTCACTTGTGGGACATGCGTGTCGCTGGCTGGGCCCAGCATTTATTGTCCATCCCTAGTTGCCCCTTGGAGGGCAGTTGAGAGTCAACCACATTGGCTGTGGCTCTGGAGTCACATGTAGGCCAGACCGGGGTAAGGACGGCAGATTTCCTTCCCTAAAGGGAACCAGATGGGTTTTTCCCACAATGGGTCATCAGTAGATTCTTAATTCCAGATATTTTTTTATTGAATTCGAATTCCACCATCTGCGGGATTCGAACCCGGGTCCCCCAGAACATTAGCTGAGTTTCTGGATTGATAATCCAGCGATAATACCACTAGGCCACGGCCTACCTATCAGCAGTGATGGATTTCGTGTCCACTTGTCTCCTCCTGCCTCACTCCCTTTTCCCTTCTGATTTTTTTTTTCTCCAGTTGGCTTATTGCATCGTGCAGTTCCTCGAAAAAGACGCGACGTTGACGGAACCGGTAAGTGCACCGCGTCCTGTTCTGCTTTTCGGAGAATCTCGGTACTTGGTAAAACCGCAACGTGCCACCAGGAAGTGTGACGGCATGACTTTCGTTTCCCCTGCTTCCCAAATCTGACAAGATTCCTGTCCCGCCTCGGTGCCAGCTGTTGTTGCAACCTGGGCACCACCACCCAATACTTCCCACTGGCATACCCACGTGGCTACCCGAAATTCTCCGATTAGATTCGATCTATTATCGCCACATGCGTTGGGATGCAGCGAAAAGTATTGTTTCTTGCGTGCCATGCAGACGGGGCATACTGTTCATAGAGTACACAGGGGTGAAAGGAAGGAGAAGGGTGCAGAATGTGGTCGAGAAGATGGTGGGTGAGCCGCCATCTTGAACCGGCTGCCGCCCCGTGTGGTGTAGGTACACCCACAGTGCTGTTAGGGAGGGAGTTCCAGGATTGTGATTGGACATCAGTCAGTCCCCGTGTGGTGTAGGTACACCCACAGTGCTGTTAGGGAGGGAGTTCCAGGATTGTGATTGGACATCAGTCAGTCCCCGTGTGGTGTAGGTACACCCACAGTGCTGTTAGGGAGGGAGTTCCAGGATTGTGATTGGACATCAGTCAGTCCCCGTGTGGTGTAGGTACACCCACAGTGCTGTTAGGGAGGGAGTTCCAGGATTGTGATTGGACATCAGTCAGGCCCCGTGTGGTGTAGGTACACCCACAGTGCTGTTAGGGAGGGAGTTCCAGGATTTTGACCCCAGCCACAGTGAAGGAACGGCCGATATATTTCCAAGTCGGGATGGTGAGTGGCTCGGAGGGGGGAACTTGCAGGTGGTGGTGTTCCCCATGTGTCTGCTGTCCCCCCTTGTCCTTCTAGGTGGTAGAGGTGGCGGGTTTGGAAGGTGCTGTTGAAGGAGCCTTGGCGAGTCGCTGCAGTGCATCTTGTAGATGGTACACACTGCTGCCACTGTGCGTCGGTGGTGGAGGGAGTGAATGTTTGTGGTTAGCGTGTCGATCGAGCGGGGCTGCTTTGTCCTGGATGGTGTCGAGCTTCTCGAGTGTTGTTGGGAGCCGCACTCATCCAGGCAAGTGGAATGTCACTGTTTTGGAGTGACTACAGAGTAGAAAGAGGCGGGATGGCGAGTGGCTCGGAGGGGGAAGTTGCAGGTGGTGGTGTTCCCCATGTGTCTGCTGCCCCCCTCCCCCCCCTTTGTCCTTGCCGATGGTAGAGGTGGCGGGTTAGAAGGTGCTGTTGGAGGATCTTTGGTGAGTTTGTGCGGTGCGTTATGGAGATGGTGCCCACTGCTGCTCCTGAGCCCGAATGTCCCTCCCGACCTCACAGCATGCATCTAACCAACACTATCTTTGTTTTTTGGGCAGGTTCTTCGAGGGTTGCTGAAGTTCTGGCCTAAAACGTGTACACAGAAAGAGGTAAATGTTTTACACACACAGACACAAACACACACACACACACACACACACACACACACACACACACACACACACACACACACACACAGACACACACACACACACTCTCTTCCCCATCCGTGGCAGTCTCATGTGCCGTCTCAGTTCTGGACGGGGGCTGACGGTGCTTCTGGGGAAGGGTGGAGTGTGGGGAGGGGGGTGGGAAGGTGGTCACGGCTCCAGTGCCTTTCCTTTGTTGCTCCTCGAGGCTTTGTAAGATCAGTGCAGGAGGAGGCCATTCAGCCCATCGAGCCTGCACCAGCGACAATCCCACCCAGGTCCTATCCCCGTAACACCACATATTTACCCTGCTAATCCGCCTGACACTAAGGGGCAATTTAGCGCCAATCCATCTAACCCGCACATCTTTGGAGTGTGGGAGGAAACCGGAGCACCCGGAGGAAACCCACGCAGACACGGGGAGAATGTGCAGACTTCACACAGGCAGTGACCTGAGGCGGGATTTGAACCCGGGTCCCTGGCGCTGTGAGGCAGCAGTGCTAACCCACTGTGCCACCCGTCTATCATTTGACGGACGCTTCACAGATGTGACATTCTGCAGCGTGTGGACGATTTGCTCACTGAATTGGAGAACGGTTAGACACATCATTCTCTCCATTTAGTTTGATTTATTATTGTCACGTGTACTGGGACACAGTGAAAAGTATTGTTTCTTGCGCGCTATACAGACAAAGCATACCGTTCATAGAGAAGGAAAGGAGAGGGTGCAGAATGTAGTGTTACAGTCACAGCTAGGGTGTAGAGAAAGATCAGCTTAATGCGAGGTAGGTTCATTCAAAAGTCTGACGGCAGCAGGGAAGAAGCTGTTCTTGAGTCGGTCGGTACGTGACCTCAGACTTTTGTATCTTTTTCCCCGACGGAAGAAGGTGGAAGAGAGAATGTCCGGGGTGCGTGGGGGGTCCTTGATTATGCTGGCTGCTTTTCCCCGAGGCAGCGGGAAGTGTAGACAGAGTCAATGGATGGGAGGCTGGTTTGTGTGATGGGACTGGGCTACATTCACAACGCTTTGTAGTTCCTTGCGGTCGCACGTCCGCACCGTAACGCGAGGGAGCACCCAGACGGAGGATCGAGGCATCCGGGAGTCTGGCGCGATGGCTCCCTTGCGGCAGCGTTCCCAGTCTCACGGGGTGACCCATGGCCGACATGAGCACAGCAAGATCCCACAAAGAGCAATGTGACGATGGCCAGGTCGTCTGCCTTTGGGGTGTTTGATTGAATTGGGGGCGAGAGGGGGGGGGGTTCCAGAGCTTGGGATCTGGGGGTGGAGGGATGGAAATGGGGGAAGCAGAGTTGGGTGAATGGCGGGGAGGGGGCGGGGGTTTCGGATTCAGGGTGAGATTGTGAGGAGACGGGGTCAGATTTTTACGCCCTTTGCTTGACAGAGTTATTTGCTGCAATTAGCAACGGGATTTAACTCATAGACTCGTCGAGGTTTACAGCATGGACACAGGCCCTTCGGCCCAACTTGTCCATGCCGCCCAATGTTTAACCACTAAGCGAGTCCCAATTGCCCGCGTTTGGCCTATATCCCTCTGTACACATCGTACCCATGTAACTGTCTAAAGGCTTTTTAAAAGACAAAATTGTACCCCCCTCTATTACTGCTTCTGGCAGCTCGTTCCAGACACTCACCACCCTCTGTGTGAAAAAATTGCCCCTCTGGCCCTCTTGTCTCTCTCTCCCCTCTCATCTTGAACCTATGCCCTCTAGTTTTAGACTCCCCTACCTTTGGGAAAAGATGTTGACTAGCTGATCTATGCTGAGAGAGGGGTGTTCTGGCGTTGAACCTATCCCACCTCCCTCCATACTGCTCCCTCTCGCCGTATCACCTTCCCCATTTCACCCATTCCCCCCTGCACCAACCCCACTCTCTGCCCCGGCAAGCCCACCCGCCCCTCCCCTGTCTCTCCACCCAGCTCATTCCCCCTTTAGAACCCCACGCCCCCCCCTCACCTATCTCTGCATCCCCAGAGGGTGGCACAGTGGGTTAGCGCTGCTGCCTCACAGCGCCAGGGACCCAGGTTCGATTCCCGGCATGGGTCACTGTCTGTGCGGAGTCTGCACGTTCTCCCCGTGTCTGCGTGGGTTTCTTCCAGTTTCCTCCCACAGTCCGAAAGATGTGTAAGTTAGGTGGATTGGCCATGCTAAATTGCCCCTTAGTGTCCAAAGATGTGTGGGTTAGGTGGATTGGCCATGCTAAATTGCCCCTTAGTGTCCAAAGATGTGCGGGTTAGGTGGATTGGCCATGCTAAATTGCCCCTTAGTGTCCAATGATGTGCGTGTTAGGTGGATTGGCCATGCTAAATTGCCCCTTAGTGTCCAAAGATGTGTGGGTTAGGTGGATTGGCCATGCTAAATTGCCCCTTAGTGTCCAAAGATGTGCGGGTTAGGTGGATTGGCCATGCTAAATTGCCCCTTAGTGTCCAATGATGTGCGGGTTAGGTGGATTGGCCATGCTAAATTGCCCCTGAGTGTCCAAAGATGTGCAGGTTAGGTGGATTGGCCATGCTAAATCCTCCCTCAGTGTTACCCGAACAGGCGCCGGAGTGTGGCGGCGAGGGGATTTTCACAGTAACTTCATTGCGGTGTTAATGTGAGCCGACTTGTGACACTGATAAATAAATTTTAAACTCTGAGGCAGCAAATCCCCTGTGCGAATCTCACTGCTGCTTCTGTCTTCAGGGAGATTAATTCCTCACTGAAACATCAAAGTAGCTGTGAGTAAGAGGAAAGGCTTTGAAATCTGTCCCTTTGATGTTTGGTGATGCTGCCAGATGTTTAAAGCCTTGCCCAGCGCAGGATTACTGATCTGATTACTAATGCATGGAACTGGGCTCAGAATGTCTCACTCTGTCACCCATCAACCGTCCAAACCTCACTCCACCTCAACTCCTAACTGAGGGTCAAAAGCCCCCCGGCTGGTACTGAGGGAGTGCCGCACTGTGGGAGGGTCAGTACTGAGGGAGTGCCGCACTGTGGGAGGGTCAGTACTGAGGGAGTGCCGCACTGTGGGAGGGTCAGTACTGAGGGAATGCCGCACTGTGGGAGGGTCAGTACTGAGGGAGTGCCGCACTGTGGGAGGGTCAGTACTGAGGGAGTGCCGCACTGTGGGAGGGTCAGTACTGAGGGAGTGCCGCACTGTGGGAGGGTCAGTACTGAGGGAGCGCCGCACTGTCAGAGGGTCAGTACTGAGGGAGTGCCGCACTGGCAGAGGGTCAGTGCTGAGGGAGTGCCGCACTGTGGGAGGGTCAGTACTGAGGGAGCGCCGCACTGTGGGAGGGTCAGTACTGAGGGAGCGCCGCACTGTGGGAGGGTCAGTACTGAGGGAGTGCCGCACTGTCAGAGGGTCAGTACTGAGGGAGTGCCGCACTGTGGGAGGGTCAGTGCTGAGGGAGTGCCGCACTGTCAGAGGGTCAGTACTGAGGGAGTGCCGCACTGTCAGAGGGTCGGTACTGAGGGAGTGCCGCACTGTCGGAGGGTCAGTGCTGAGGGAGTGCCGCACTGTCAGAGGGTCAGTGCTGAGGGAGTGCCGCACTGTCAGAGGGTCAGTACTGAGCGAGTGCCGCACTGTCAGAGGGTCAGTACTGAGGGAGTGCTGCACTGTGGGAGGGTCAGTACTGAGGGAGTGCCGCACTGTGAGAGGGTCAGTGCTGAGGGAGTGCCGCACTGTCAGAGGGTCAGTGCTGAGGGAGCGCCGCACTGTGGGAGGGTCAGTGCTGAGGGAGTGCCGCACTGTGGGAGGGTCAGTGCTGAGGGAGTGCCGCACTGTGGGAGGGTCAGTACTGAGGGAGTGCCGCACTGTGCGAGGGTCAGTGCTGAGGGAGTGCCGCACTGTGGGAGGGTCAGTGCTGAGGGAGCGCCGCACTGTGGGAGGGTCAGTGCTGAGGGAGTGCCGCACTGTCGGAGGGTCAGTGCTGAGGGAGCGCCGCACTGTGTGAGGGCCAGTGCTGAGGGAGTGCCGCACTGTGGGAGGGCCAGTGCTGAGGGAGTGCCGCACTGTGGGAGGGCCAGTGCTGAGGGAGCGCCGCACTGTGGGAGGGCCAGTGCTGAGGATGTGCCGCACTGTGGGAGGGCCAGTGCTGAGGGAGTGCCGCACTGTGTGAGGGTCAGTGCTGAGGGAGTGCCGCACTGTCGGAGGGTCAGTGCTGAGGGAGTGCCGCACTGTGGGAGGGGCAGTGCTGAGGGAGTGCCGCATTGTCAGAGGGTCAGTACTGAGGGAGTGCCGCACTGTCAGAGGGTCAGTGCTGAGGGAGTGCCGCATTGTCAGAGGGTCAGTGCTGAGGGAGTGCCGCACTGTGGGAGGGCCAGTGCTGAGGGAGTGCCGCACTGTGGGAGGGCCAGTGCTGAGGGAGTGCCGCACTGTGGGAGGGCCAGTGCTGAGGGACTGCCGCACTGTGGGAGGGCCAGTGCTGAGGGAGTGCCGCACTGTCAGAGGGTCAGTGTTGAGGGAGTGCCGCACTGTCGGAGGGTCAGTACTGAGGGAGTGCTGCACTGTCGGAGAGTCAGTGCTGTGGGAGTGCCGCACTGTGGGAGGGGCAGTGCAGAGGGACTGCTGCACTGTCGGAGGGTCAGTGCTGAGGGAGTGCCGCACTGTGGGAGGGGCAGTGCAGAGGGAGTGCCGCACTGTCGGAGGGTCAGTACTGAGGGAGTGCCGCACTGTCGGAGGGTCAGTACTGAGGGAGTGCCGCATTGTCAGAGGGTCAGTGCTGAGGGAGTGCCGCAATGTCTGAGGGTCAGTACTGAGGGACTGCTGCACTGTCGGAGGGTCAGTGCTGTGGGATCAGCAGGTTGGTAAATGGAATCTCCGCTGGCAAACATTGGGATCAGAATGTCTCATGGCTTATCGAATGGACACAACAACTAATTGCATTGCTGTAGCATCTTCAGCTCGGTGGAAGTTCCCAAGACTCTGCGCAAGGAGTGTTTGTGAAACAGAAGTTGACCCCCCCTCGCCACATAAGTAGCTATGGGGGACTGGTGACCAACATTCCCGTCAGGAGAAGCCAGTTGTAAGTAGGAGGAGCAACTGAGGGAGGTTCAGAAATGTTTAGAGAGAGAGTTCCAGAGATTGGGACCCCCGGGTGGCTGAAGGAATAGTCGCCAACGGTTGTCCGAGTCGACCAAACGCGTTTTCTCAGCATCTTGCAAGGAATTGCAGAGATAGGCCAGCAAGCGACAATGGAGATCGATTGTGGGACCTTTTGTAATTGGGAGTTTTGAGGTATCCGGGGACCATTGTAGGCCGCAGGGGTGATGGGTGGCTGGGCCGAAGGACAGGACAAGCAGACCTGTGGGTGATCTGAACATTGGGGGTGCGGGAGAGGGGGGGGGCACGGTGTGAGTCAAGCCAGAAAGGATCGTTAATTCCCCCTAACAGTGAGGGGGAACTCAGTTCAGGCCGGTGGGGTGTGGGGTCCTGCCTCCGACAGTGACCGAGGAGCGACTGAGTGACTCGGGGGTGTTGCGGGGTGGGTACTGGGGAGGGGCGGGGGGATGGCGAAGATTGTGGCTTCTGCCTTTCCCGTGTTTCGATGTGGGGAGATTTCTGCTCGCCCAGTACGGGATGTCGGTCAACAGTCGGAGTTCGGCTTCAGCTGTACCAAGGCCCTGGTTAGGCCGCACCCGGATTTACTGTGAGCAGCTCTGGGCCCCACACCGCCGGAAGGACGTACTGACCTCGGAGGGAGCGCAGTGTAGATTTACAGAATCGTGGACTCCCTGCAGTGCAGAAGGAGGCCATTCGGCCCATCGAGCCTGCACCGACAACAATTCCACCCAGGCCCTTTCCCTGTATCTATAGTTGACTGTAAAACATTGAATGTATTCAAGAGGCGGCTGGATATAGCACTTGGGGCGAACGGGGTCAAAGGTTATGGGGAGAAAGCAGGATGAGGCTATTGAGTTGGATGATCAGCCATGATGGTGATGAATGGGGGAGCAGGCTCGAAGGGCCGAATGGCCTCCTCCTGCTCCTATCCTCTCTGTTTCTATATAACCCCATGTATTTACCCTGCTAATCCCCTTGACACTAAGGGACAATTTAGCATGGCCAATCCACCTAACCTGCATATCTTTGGACACTAAGGGGTAATTTAGCATGGCCAATCCACCTAACCTGCACATCTTTGGACACTAAGGGACAATTTAGCATGGCCAATCCACCTAACCTGCACATCTTTGGACACTAAGGGACAATTTAGCATGGCCAATCCACCTAACCTGCACATCTTTGGACACTAAGGGGCAATTTAGCATGGCCAATCCACCTAACCTGCACATCTTTGGACACTAAGGGGTAATTTAGCATGGCCAATCCACCTAACCTGCACATCTTTGGACACTAAGGGACAATTTAGCATGGCCAATCCACCTAACCTGCATATCTTTGGACACTAAGGGGCAATTTAGCATGGCCAATCCACCTAACTTACACATCTTTGGACACTAAGGGGTAATTTAGCACGGCCAATCCCCCTAAGCAGCACGTCTTTCAGAATGTGGGAGGAAACCGGAGCACCCAGAGGGAACCCACGCAGACACGGGGGGAACGTGCACACTCCACACAGATCCAAGGCCGGAATTGAACCCGGGTCCCTGGCAGCTGTGAGGCAGCAGTGCTAATTTTCACAGTAACTTCACTGCAGTGTTAATGTAAGCCTACTTGCGACACTAATAAGTAAACTGAAAAAGGAAGGGGTTGAGGTTCGGTCCGTTGGTGGGGGGGGGAGTACAATCTGCTACCAGAGATCCTGTGGCGATGGATGGAGGAGTCAGACTGGGAAGAGGGGATTGCAGCGACGGAGGAGAGTCAATAAAGGACGGTAGAGTGGCCATCGTCGACAGACGGGCTGAGGAGACGATGGTTTGTGATGGTCTCAATCGAGTTGCTATAGGAAGCTATAGTCCATGCTGGTTACTGTAGGAAGGATGTTATTAAACTGGAAAGGATGCAAAAATAGATTTACAAGGATGATACCGGGACTAAAAGGTTTGAATTATGAGAGACTGGATAGAAGGTAGAAGCAGGAGGAGGCCATTCGGCCCCTCAAGCCTGCTCCGCCATACATGCACTCCCCTCTTTCCAGTCTGACCCCTCCACCCATCGCCACAGAATCTGCCATTCATTTTGATCATGGCTGATCATCGAATTCAATATCCTGATCTCCCCCCCCCCCCCCCCCCCCGCCTTCCCCCCCCATATCCCTCGATCCCTTTCGCCCCAAGAGCGATATCTAATTTCTTCCTGAAATCACACGACATTTTGGCCTCAACTACTTTCTGTGGGAGTGAATTCCACCGCTCTCCGGGTGAAGAAATTTCTCCTCACCTCAGTCCTAAAAGGTTTACCCCCTTATCCTCAAACTGTGACCCCCTAGTTCTGGACTCCCCCCACCATCGGGAACATTCTTTCTGAATCTACCCTGTCGAACCCTGTTAGAATTTTATAAGTTTCGATGAGATCCCCTCTCATTCTTCTAAACTCCAGTGAATATAATCCTAACCGACTTAGTCTCTCCTCATATGACAGACCTCCCATCCCAGGAATCAGCCTGGTAAACCTTCGCTGCGCTCCCTCTATAACAAGGACATCCTTCCTCAGATAAGGAGACCAAAACTGCACACAATACTCCAGGTGTGGCCTCACCAACACCCTGCACAGTTGCAGCAAAACATCCCTATCCCGATACTCCAATCCTCTCGCTATGAAGGCCAACACACCATTTGCCTTCTTTACTGCCTGTTGTACCTGCGCGCTTACTCTCAGCGACAGATGCACGAGGACTCCAAGGTCTCGCTGAGTATCCGCCTCTCTCTCAAGTTACACCCATCCAAGCAATAATTTGTCTTCCTATTATTGCTACCAAAGTGGATAACCTCACATTTATCCACATTATATTGCATCTGCCATGCACATACCCACACACTCAGCCTGGGATTTTTCCCTGGAGCGTTGGAGGATGAGGGATGACCTTATAGAGGTTGATAAAATCATGAGGGGCAGAGATGAGGTGAATAGACTAAGGTCTTTTCCCCAGGGTAGGGGGAGTCAAAAACTAGAGGGCGTAGGTTTAAGGTGAGAGGGGAAAGGGGACCGGAGGGGCAACTCTTCCGCACAGAGGGCGATGTGAGTGTGGAATAAGCTGCCAGAGAGGGTGGTAGGGGCGGGTACAGTTACAACATTGAAAAGACATTTGGACGGGTACATGGATGGGAAAGGTTTAGAGGGATATGGGCCAAGCACGGGCAAATTTCACTCATGTCCTTTAGGGAAGGAAATCTGCCCCCTTACCCCGGTCTGGCCTACATGTGACTCCAGAGCCACAGCCAATGTGGTTGACTCTCAACTGCCCTCCAAGGACAACCAGGAGGATTGGGAACAAATAGGGATGGGCAATAAATGTTGGGTCCAGCCAACGACCCCCATGTCCCACGAATGAATTTAAAAACCAAAATGGGATTAGTTCAGTTTGGGGAACCTGGTCAGCATGGGGTAGTTGGGCCGAAGGGCCTGTCTCCATGCTGTCTATCTCTATGACTCTAAGAGGGTGAGATTTGTGACTGTTTTTCAACTGAGGGGGTGCGGTGGATGTAGGGATACTGAGTCAGGGACCCTAAATTGCAAAATGTCACAAATATATATATTCCAAACAAATTGTGGGACTCTGTTCGCAAGGTGAGCTAAATCCTCTGTCTGTGCGTCCTTCACTGAAGATTGGCAGGGAAGCCAATTGCCGCTGACTCACAATTTCCACTCTTACCCGTGTGAGCACTTATTCCGACGTTTAATGCCATAATTACCCCCGGATTAGGTTGAGTAGTTGTTCGCGTCCCACTCGCCCGCAGACACTAATCCTAGCTCGGAGCTGTGATCTAGGCAGGCGGAAAAAGTTTGGGAGGCTGTTTTCGGAATTCCTGACCTCGGCCGACCCTCTCGCCTTGCCCACTGGGGCAACTCCCTGCCAACGGGGACTAGCTAAGCCCGGGGACTAGCTAAGCCCAGGGACGTGCCGTGTCCCGGTAGGGCACCCAACAAACTGGTGAGGCGATGCATTTTGGAAGGTCTAACACAGATGGGGAATGTACATTAACTGGCAGAACCCTTAAGAGTATTGATAGGCAGAGGGATCTGGGTGTACAGGTACACAGGTCACTGAAAGTGGCAACGCAGGTGGAGAAGGTTGTCAAGAAGGCATACGGCATGCTTGCCTTCATCGGCCCTCCAAGCCTGCGCCAACCATGCTATTCGACTGAACTAAACCCCCTAGCCTCCCGCAGACTGTATACCTCTATTCCTATTCTATTTATGTATTTGTCCAGACACCCCTTAAAAGTCACTATCGTATCTGCTTCCACTACCTCCTCCAGCAGCGAGTTCCAGGCACCCACCACCCTCTGTGTAAAAAACTTGCCTCGTACATCTCCTTTAAACCTTGCCCCTCGCACCTTAAACCTGTGCCCCCGAGTTATTGACTCTTCCACCCTGGGGAAAAAGCTTCTGACTATCCACTCTGTCCATGCCTCTCATAATCTTGTAGACTTCTATCCGGTCGCCCCTCAACCTCCGTCGCTCCAGCGAGAATAAACCAAGTTTCTCCAACCTCTTCTCGTAGCATTTAAAAATTGGCAAGTCATGTTGCAGCTTTATAGCACTTTAGTTAGGCCGCACTTGGAATCCACCTAACCTGCACATCTTTTGGACTGTGGGAGGAAACCGGAGCACCCGGAGGAAACTCAGGCAGACACGAGGAGAATGTGCAGACTCCGCACAGACAGTGACCCGAGGCCGGGAATCGAACCCAGGTCCCTCGCGTTGTGAGGTAGTGGTGCTAACCCACTGTGGTACCGTTATGGGGATAGGACGGGGGTAAGATGCTCTGTCAGAGAGCCAGTACAGGCTTGATGGGCCGACTGGTCTCCTGTGAGGATGCGATGATCTTGGTCTGAAATTACTCCGAGAGACTTTAAAAAGCAAATTACCTGGAGGAAGAAGAGGAAATAGATCGGTTGGAGACTTGGGCAGAGAGATGGCAGATGGAGTTTAATACAGACAAGTGTGAGGTGATGTATTTTGGAAGGTCTAATACAGATAGGAAATATACAGTAGATGGCAGAACCCTTAAGAGTATTGATAGGCAGAGGGATCTGGGTGTACAGGTACACAGGTCACTGAAAGTGGCAACGCAGGTGGAGAAGGTAGTCAAGAAGGCATACGGCATGCTTGCCTTCATCGGACGGGGCATTGAGTTTAGAAATTGGCAAGTCATGTTGCAGCTTTATGGAACCTTAGTTAGGCCGCACTTGGAACATAGTGTTCAATTCTGGTCGCCAGATCACCAGAAGGATGTGGAGGCTTTGGAGAGGGTACAGAAAAGATTTACCAGGATGTTGCCTGGTATGGAGGGCATTAGCTATGAGGAGAGGTTGGAGAAACTTGGTTTGTTCTCACTGGAGGTTGAGGGGCAACCTGATAGAAGTCTACAAGATTATGAGCGACATGGACAGGGTGGATAGTCAGAAGCTTTTTCCCCCAGGGTGGAAGAGTGAATTACTAGGGGGCACAGGTTTAAGGTGCGAGGGGCAAGGTTTAAAGGAGATGTACGAAGCAAGTTTTTTTTACACAGAGGGTGGTGGGTGCCTGGAACTCGCTGCCGGGGGAGGGAGTGGAAGCGGATATGATAGTGAGTTTAAAGGGGCATCTTGAAAAATACATGAATGGGATGGGAATAAAGGGATATGGTCCCCGGAAGGGTCAGGGGTTTTAGTTAAGTCGGACAGCATGGTCGGTGCAGGCTTGGAGGGCCGAAGGGCCTGTTCCTGTGCTGTAATTTTCTTTGTTCTAATTTGAAGCAGCTCCGAATGAAGGTTGTGCAGAAGGTCTTTAGATTGAGAGAGCGGGAAGGGTTGATGTGGAAATAACCTAAAGATTGGAAGATGTGAAACAAAATGTTAAATCACACACACAGATAAAGTTGACAGACGGAAATGATAAAATCTATGCTACGAATAACGCAGGAATGGTTAAAAATGAATTTCTACTCTTGCTAGAGTGGGTGGCACAATGATTGGCACCCCGCTGCCTCACAGCTCCAGGGACCCGGGTTCAATTACCAGCTCCGGTCACTGTGTGGAGTCTGCACATTCTCCCCGTGTCTGCGTGGGTTTCCTCCGGGTGCTCCGGTTTCCCCCCACAGTCCGAAAGACGTGCTGGTTAGATGATAAATTCTCCCTCAGTGTTACCCAAACAGGAGTGTGGCGACTAGGGGATTTTCACAGTAACTTCATCGCAGTGTTAATGTAAACCGACTTGCAACACTAATAAATAAACTTTAAACTTGGGTAAACCAAATGAGTTTGGAGCACGGCCTCCGATGTGCCGTGGAGGGTTGGGGGGGGGGGTTCTGTTAACAGGACCCATGCCAGTTGGTGAGGTCAAAACCAACTTTTCTTCACAACGTCTACTGTCTTGTTCAGGCTTTCAACTCTCCTCTCGCGCCCAGTGTCCCAGGCATCCCCTGTTCATGTGCTCTTTGACTAACGCATCGACCAGGCGGGTAAACTAACTCACCGATAGTATAGGGGGGTACAATTTTGTCTTTTAAAAAGCGTTTAGACAGTTACATGGGTAAGATAGAGGGATATGGGCCAAACGCGGGCAATTGGGACTAGCTTAGGGGGTTTTAAAAAAAGGGGGCGGCATGGACAAGGTGGGCCGAAGGGCCTATCTCCATGCCGTAAACTTCTATGACTCTCTGAAAGTTCCCCAAAACGTTCAAAGGAATCCCCTACTTGTACAGTATGACTCGCAGGGTGAATACGTTGGGGTCACGGGGATAGGGGCCTGGGTGTGATTGTTGTCGGTTGCAGACTCGATGGGCCGAATGGCCCCTTTCTTCGCCCACGGAGAAGGCGGAAGGGCCCATTAAATACCCGTGCTGGGGTGGGGGGAAAGGGGGGGTGATTAGGAAAACAAAGCCGGGGTTTGGGGGGCGAGGGGGGAATTCTTCCATGACCCGCTGTTCCGTGGTAGTGACTGAGGCAACTTCTCCCAGAATGCT
Organism: Mustelus asterias; assembly: GCF_964213995.1. Classification (NCBI taxonomy): domain Eukaryota; kingdom Metazoa; phylum Chordata; class Chondrichthyes; order Carcharhiniformes; family Triakidae; genus Mustelus; species Mustelus asterias. Next base: position 35,252 of record NW_027593030.1, read on the forward strand.
CACCTGCCGCCTCTGTTGGAAGAGATGAGGAGAATTAATTTATTTATTTTTGCACGCAGCGCGTTGTCGTGATCTGGAAGGGGCGGCAGAAGTAGGTTCAATAGGAACTTGCAAGGCAAGGGCGGCGGGATTGGATAGACACTTGGAAAGGAAACAAATCTGCGGAGTTCTGGGGTAAGAGCAGGGTGGGCCAGAACCCTTTCGAAGGGCCAGCCGCCACGACGGGCTGAATGGCCATCTTGCTGCTCCTTGCACACTGGGGGAAGGGGCAGATGTTCGGCGGTACAAGGGGGATGTAAGAGCCAAGCGGCGGCGGACCTGTGGTGATTTCCATCTGAGCTTTTCCAAACGAGTGGGAGAAAATAACGGGACTTAAGGGAAAGGGATCTCCAGGGGTTGATGGTTACGGTACGCAAAGAGGCAGATGAGGAAATGGCAGCCATAGATTGAGGAATTGCGCCTCGGAATGGGAATTGACAAATATCGCTCCCTTGCCAAAGAGAGGGAGGCTCTAACCCGAGGGAGGATCTAACCCGAGGGAGGATCTGACCCGAGGGAGGTTCTGACCCGAGGGAGGCCCTGACCTGAGGGAGGCTCTGACCCGAGGGAGGATCTGACCCGAGGGAGGATCTAACCCGAGGGAGGCTCTGACCCGAGGGAGGCTCTGACCCGAGGGAGGTTCTGACCCGAGGGAGGCTCTGACCCGAGGGAGGCTCTGACCCGAGGGAGGCTCTGACCCGAGGGAGGCTCTGACCCGAGGGAGGCTCTGACCCGAGGGAGGCTCTGACCCGAGGGAGGCTCTGACCCGAGGGAGGCTCTGACCCGAGGGGGTGCAGAGCTGCCCACTCAGCAGAGGTGACAGGGACCAGTTAGCGAGGAGTATCGATCGGGTCGTCAGGGCCAGGCTTCTGACGTGTTTGTTCCTGTCTCTCTTGAATGGAGCTAAATTAGAGAATCATAGAATCCCTACAGTGCAGAAAGAGGCCATTCGGCCCATCGAGTCTGCACCGACCACAATCTCACCCAGGCCCTATCCCCATAACCCCATGCATTTACCCCAACTAGTCAAGCTGACCAAGGGGCAATTTAGCACGGCCAATCCACCTAACCTACAAATCTTTGGAGTGTGGGAGGAAACCGGAGCACCCGGAGGAAACCCACGCAGACATGGGGAGAACGTGCAGACTCCACACAGACGGTGACCCAAGCCGGGAATCGAACCCGGGTCCCTGATGCTGTGAGGCCACAGTGCTAACCCGCTGTGCCACCCCAATTATTTGAGGAATCACAGAATCCCTGCAATGTAGAAGGAGGCCGTTTGGCCCATCTGACAGAGCGTCCACCAGGCCCTATCGTCCTATCCTCTGACAGAGCGTTCCACCAGGCCCTATCGTCCTATCCTCTGACAGAGCATTCCACCAGGCCCTATCACCCATAGCCCCACACATTAACTCCCTTTATCCCACTGACCTGCACATCTTGGGACACTGAGGGGTGTTCAAAACGCCAGCGAGGTTTGATAGGATGGATGCAGAGAAGCAATTTCCTCTTCACCAGAGCGAGAGGGTGGGTGGCGGGGGGGAGGATCCTTATAATTAGACCCTGACCATTCGGGGGGGGCTGGGGAGGGGGAGTTTTTTCATCGCATGACAGAAAGCTGTCACAAGTGAGGCTTCCTTTGAGCGATATCTAATTTCTTCCTGAAATCACACAACGTTTTGGCCTCAACTACTTTCTGTGGGAGTGAATTCCACCACTCTCTGGGTGAAGAAATTTCTCCTCACCTCAGTCCTAAAAGGTTTACCCCCTTATCCTCAAACTATGACCCCCCCCCCGCCCCTGCTAGTTCTGGACTCCCCCCACCATCGGGAACATGTAAACCTTGGGGTGGCACGGTAGCACAGTGGGTTAGCACTGCTGCCTCACAGCGCCAGGGACCCGGGTTCGATTCCCGGCTCGGGTGACTGTGTGGAGACTGCACGTTCTCCCCGTGTCTGCGTGGGTTTCCCCCGGGTGCTCCGGTTTCCTCCCACAGCCCAAAGATGTGCTGGTTAGGTGGATTGGCCCTGCTAAATTGTCCCTGGGGATTAGTGTCAGGGGATTAGCGGGGTAAATATGTGGGGTTACGGGGATGGGGCCTGGGTAGGATTGTGGTTGGTGCAGACTCGATGGGCCAAATGGCCTCCTTCTGCACTGCAGGGATTCGATGCTTCTTTCTGAATCTACCCTGTCTAACCCTGTTAGAATTTTATAAGTTTCTATGAGATCCCCTCACTCTTCCAAACTCCAGTGAATATAATCCTAACCCACTTAGTCTCTCCTCATGTGACAGAACGTTAACGCAGTTGGCATTGAAGATCAACTGTGCATGGGGGGAATCTTATTGAAACTTACAGGACACAGCGAGGCCTGGATAGAGTGGACGTGGAGAGGATGTGTCCACTGGCAGCAAAAACTAGAACCAGAGGGCACAGCCTCAGGCTAAAGGGACGCTCCTTTAAAACAGAGATGAGGAGGAATTTCTTCAGCCAGAGAGTGGTGAATCTGTGGAACTCTTTGCCGCAGAAGGCTGTGGAGGCCGGGTCATTGAGTGTCTTTAAGACAGAGATAGATAGGTTCTTGATTAATAAGGGGATCGGGGGTTATGGGGAAAAGGCAGGAGAATGGGGATGAGAAAAATATCAGCCATGATTGAATGGCGGAGCAGACTCGATGGGCCGAGTGGCCTCATTCTGCTCCTATGTCTGATGGACCTGATTGGCATGATGGGACGCAGTGGGCTGAATGACGTCCCCCTGACTCAGTGCCGATGTCCGGCAGCGCGGGGGTGCTCTGGGGAGGGGTGGGACGGGGACGGGGTGCGCGGAGAGGATTGTGTGGGTTTTATGCCTGTGCAGGTTGGTGAAGTGACGGAGGGTTATAGTTTCAGAGGGGAGTGGCAGGGCTGGATGGAGGGGGTGGGGACTGCACGGCGGTGTGGTTGCAGGATGAGTGTACGGGGGGGTAAAATGGATGAAGGGTTGGAGGGAAGCGGGCGGCCGGGAGTTACGGAGCGTTCCCCGGAGTGGGGAGAGAGGCCCCTTCCGTTGCGAGTGAGGGTGAGCTGGAGAGACAGGTTTGGAAACGGTGGTTCGCTGGGCCCTTGGGCCGCTGCTGTCCGCTCTGAAATCTGTCCCCCGTGAAACCATCCGACTGAATCTACCACCGCCTTCACATGGCATTCCTTCCACTGACACGACACGGTCTTCACACTTCTCCTGTGTTTCCTCCCCTCCCCGTGCCCTCCCACAGGTGATGTTCCTGGGTGAACTCGAGGAGATCTTGGATGTGATAGAACCCTCCCAGTTTCTCAAGATTCAGGAGGCCCTCTTCAAGCGGATAGCGAAATGCATCTCCAGTCCTCACTTCCAGGTCCGTGTCTGTCCTTCGGGCTGTCCCTCCCTCCCTGTCGCTCTCTCTCTCCCTCTCTCCCCCTGTCGCTCTCTCTCTCTCCCTGTCGCTCTCTCTCTCTCCCCCTGTCGTTCTCTCTCTCTCCCTGTCGCTCTCTCTCTCTCTCTTTCCCCCTGTCGCTCTCTCTCTCTCCCTGTCGCTCTCTCTCTCCCCACCATCGCCCGCGCTCTCTCTCTCTCTCTCTCCCTGTCGCTCTCTCTCTCTCTCTCCCTGTCGCTCGCTCTCTCTCTCTCTCCCTGTCCGCGCTCTCTCTCTCTCTCCCTGTCGCGCTCTCTCTCTCTCTCCCTGTCGCTCTCTCTCTTCTCTCTCCCTGTCGCTCTCTCTCTCTCTCTCCCTGTCGCTCTCTCTCTCTCTCCCCTGTCGCTCTCTCTCTCTCTCTCCCTGTCGCTCTCTCTCTCTCTCTCCCTGTCGCTCTCTCTCTTCTCTCTCTCTCTCTCTCTCTCTCTCTCTCTCCCTGTCGCTCTCTCTCTCTCTTCCCTGTCTCTCTCTCTCTCTCCCTGTCGCTCTCTCTCTCTCTCTCCCCCTGTCGCTCTCTCTCTCTCTCTCTCCCTGTCGCTCTCTCTCTCTCTCTCCCTGTCGCTCTCTCTCTCTCTCTCCCTGTCGCTCTCTCTCTCTCTCCCCTGTCGCTCTCTCTCTCTCCTCTGTCGCTCTCTCTCTCTCCCTGTCGCTCCTCTCTCTCTCTCTCTCCTGTCGCTCTCTCTCTCTCCCTGTCGCTCTCTCTCTCTCCCTGTCGCTCTCTCTCTCTCCCTGTCGCTCTCTCTCTCTCCCTGTCGCTCTCTCTCTCTCCCTGTCGCTCTCTCTCTCCTGTCTCTCTCTCTCTCTCCTCTGTCTCTCTCTCTCTCTCCCTGTCGCTCTCTCTCTCTCCCTGTCGCTCTCTTTCTCTCCCTGTCGCTCTCTTTCTCTCCCTGTCGCTCTCTCTCTCTCCCTGTCGCCTCTCACTCTCCCTGGTCTCTCTCTCTCTCTCCTGTCTCTCTCTCTCTCCTCTCCCTGTCGCTCTCTCTCTCTCCCTGTCGCTCTCTCTCTCTCCCTGTCGCTCTCTCTCTCTCTCTCCCTGTCGCCTCTCTCTCTCTCTGCTCGCTCTCTCTCTCTCTCTCCCTGTCTCTCTCTCTCTCTCCCTGTCGCTCTCTCTCTCTCCCTGTCGCTCTCTCTCTCTCCCTGTCGCTCTCTCTCTCCCTGTCGCTCTCTCTCTCTCTCTCCCTGTCGCTCTCTCTCTCTCTCCCTGTCGCTCTCTCTCTCTCCCTGTCGCTCTCTCTCTCTCCCTGTCGCTCTCTCTCTCTCCCTGTCGCTCTCTCTCTCTCCCTGTCGCTCTCTCTCTCTCCCTGTCGCTCTCTCTCTCTCCCTGTCGCTCTCTCTCTCTCCCTGTCGCTCTCTCTCTCTCCCTGTCGCTCTCTCTCTCTCCCTGTCGCTCTCTCTCTCTCTCCCTGTCGCTCTCTCTCTCTCCCTGTCGCTCTCTCTCTCTCCCTGTCGCTCTCTCTCTCTCCCTGTCGCTCTCTCTCTCTCCCTGTCGCTCTCTCCTCTCTCCCTGTCGCTCTCCTCTCTCACTCGCTGTCGCTCTCTCTCTCTCTCTCCCTGTCGCTCTCTCTCTCTCTCTCCCTGTCGCTCT
>NW_027593031.1:0-40294 GCF_964213995.1 Mustelus asterias
GGAGACAAGGGAAAGAGGGGGGGAATTAGGGAAGTTAACTGTTGCAAATTAAAGATGTTTTCTTCCTTTGGTGACACTGTCTCCCTCTTTGGTTTCAACCTCCTCTGTGTTTCATTGTAAAGACTAGGGAACAGCAAGAGTCCCCATCCTCTGGTTCCATCATTCCTTTAAGGGGGAAAAAAAAACCACAGAAACAAGAGAGAAAAATAAATGTATCCTTTTTAAGAGAAAAATAAACCTGTATAATTTTTTGGTGCTGATTTTTTTCCTCTCTCTGTCTCACATCCAGTTCACAGCAACATCTTCTCTTCTCTCCCCAGTTATTTGCTGCTGGATTCTTACCCCCCTCTGTATTTTGGCGGGGGGGGGGGGGGGGGGGGTTGAATCCTCCCCCCTTGTTGTTTGTTTGGGAGAGCAGAAGGAGGGGGAGGGCTGGGGAAGCGTGGCGCCTCTCAGGGCTTTTCCAGGGGGGTGGAAAGGGGAGGAAGGGGGGGGATGTTGTCTGCTGTGTCGCTTTCCCCCCCCCGGGAAGATGCGCCCCTGTCCCTGGGGCAGTGCTAGCCTGGCTCCGGGAGGAGGTTGAAGGGGGGCGGGCGGAGGGAGGAGGAGGGGGGGGAGGGGGTTTCGAGGCTGTGTGTCTCTGTCTGAGTGTCGGTGCTGCCGCTCCGCCGCCGCTGTCTCAGTGACTCAGCCCCGCTGGTAAACAGGCTGACTCACACAGCAGCCCCGGCAACCCGACCTGGACTCGGAGCCGGACTGACTGTGACTGCCTGCACAGGGGGACTAGCCTGGACTGGGGAGACTAGCCTGGACTGGGGAGACTAGCCTGGACTGGGGGGACTAGCCTGGACACCCAGACTGGGGGGACTAGCCTGGACTGGGGAGACTAGCCTGGACACCCAGGCTGGGGGGACTAGCCTGGACTGAGGAGATTAGCCTGGACACCCAGACTGGGGGGACTAGCCTGGACTGGGGGGACTGGCCTGGACACCCAGACTGGGGGGACTAGCCTGGACTGGGGGGACTGGCCTGGACTGGGGGGTCTAGTTCGGACTGGGAGGTCTAGCTCAGACTGGGGGGACTACCCGCTCAGGGGGACTAGGTGGGACTGGGGGGACTAACTCAGACAGGGGGACCAGCCTGGACTGGGGGGACTAGCCCGGACTGGGGGGACTAACCCGGACTGGGGGGACTAACTCAGACAGGGGGGCTAGCCCGGACTGGGGGGACAAACCCAGACTGGGGGACTAGCCTGGACTGGGGGGACTAACTCAGAGAGGGGGGACTAGCTCGCACAGGAGGACTAGCCCAGACTGGGGGGACTAACTCAGACGGGAGGACTAGCCCAGACCCTGAGACTGGGGGGGGGGGGGGGGGGGGAGGGGCTAGTTCAGATGGAGCGACTAGCCCAGAGTGGAGGGACTAGCCTAGACACCCAGACTGGGGTGACTAGCTCAGACAGGGGGGATTAGCCCACACGGGGGACCAGCCCAGACTGGGGTGATGAGCCTAGACTGGGGGGACGAGCACAGATTGGAACGACTGGCCCGGATTGGGGGGGGGGGATGAGCCCACACGGTCGGTGGGGGGGGGGGGGGGGGGATCCAGACACTGAGACTGGGGGGACTAGCCCAGAAACCCAGACTGGGGGGGCTAGTCCAGACACACAGACTGGGGGGACTAGCCCAGACTGGGGGGACCAGCCCAGACTGGGGAGATCACCCCAGACACTGAGACAGGGGGGACTAGCCCAGTTTGGGGGGACTAGACCAGACTGGGAGGACTACCCCAGACTGGGGGGGAGATTAGCCCAGACTGGGCGGACTAGCCCACATACCCAGCCTGTGGGGGACTAGCCCAGACTGGGGGACTAGCCCAGACATCCAGACTGAGGGGATTAGCCCAGACACCCAGACTGGGGGGACTAGCCCAGACACCCAGACTGGGGCTGTTTCCATGATATATTACTCTGTGACGATCACACAGAAATACAGACAGATCACACAGAAATACAGACAGATCACACAGAAATACAGACAGATCACACAGAAATACAGACAGATCACACAGAAATACGGACAGATCACACAGAAATACAGACAGATCACACAGAAATACAGACAGATCACACAGAAATACAGACAGATCACACAGAAATACAGACAGATCACACAGAAATACAGACAGATCACACAGAAATACAGACAGATCACACAGAAATACAGACAGATCACACAGAAATACAGACAGATCACACAGAAATACAGACAGATCACACAGAAATACAGACAGGGATCACACAGAAATACAGACAGATCACACAGAAATACAGACAGAGATCACACAGAAATACAGACAGATCACACAGAAATACAGACAGATCACACAGAAATACAGACAGATCACACAGAAATACAGACAGAGATCACACAGAAATACAGACAGATCACACAGAAATACAGACGGATCAGACAGAAATACAGACAGATCACACAGAAATACAGACAGATCACACAGAAATACAGACAGGGATCACACAGAAATACAGACAGGGATCACACAGAAATACAGACAGATCGCACAGAAATACAGACAGATCACACAGAAATACAGACAGATCACACAGAAATACAGACAGATCAGACAGCAATACAGACAGATCACACAGAAATACGGACAGATCACACAGCAATACAGACAGGGATCACACAGAAATACGGACAGATCACACAGAAATACAGACAGATCACACAGAAATACAGACAGATCACACAGAAATACAGACAGGGATCACACAGAAATACAGACAGATCACACAGAAATACAGACAGATCGCACAGAAATACAGACAGAGATCACACAGAAATACAGACAGATCACACAGAAATACAGACAGATCACACAGAAATACAGACAGATCACACAGAAATACAGACAGATCACACAGAAATACAGACAGATCGCACAGAAATACAGACAGGGATCACACAGAAATACAGACAGATCACACAGAAATACAGACAGAGATCACACAGAAATACAGACAGATCACACAGAAATACAGACGGGGATCCCACAGAAATACAGACAGATCACACAGAAATACAGACAGATCACACAGAAATACAGACAGATCACACAGAAATACAGACAGATCACACAGAAATACAGACAGATCACACAGAAATACAGACAGATCGCACAGAAATACAGACAGATCGCACAGAAATACAGACAGATCACACAGAAATACAGACAGATCACACAGAAATACAGACAGATCACACAGAAATACAGACAGATCACACAGAAATACAGACAGATCACACAGAAATACAGACAGATCACACAGAAATACAGAAAGATCGCACAGAAATACAGACAGATCGCACAGAAATACAGACAGATCACACAGAAATACAGACAGATCACACAGAAATACAGACAGATCACACAGAAATACAGACAGATCACACAGAAATACAGACAGATCGCACAGAAATACAGACAGATCGCACAGAAATACAGACAGATCGCACAGAAATACAGACAGATCGCACAGAAATACAGACAGATCACACAGAAATACAGACAGATCACACAGAAATACAGACAGGAATCACACAGAAATACAGACAGATCACACAGAAATACAGACAGATCACACAGAAATACAGACAGATCACACAGAAATACAGACAGATCACACAGAAATACAGACAGATCACACAGAAATACAGACAAGGATCACACAGAAATACAGACAGATCACACAGAAATACAGACAGGAATCACACAGAAATACAGACAGATCACACAGAAATACAGACAAGGATCACACAGAAATACAGACAGATCACACAGAAATACAGACAGATCACACAGAAATACAGACAGATCACACAGAAATACAGACAAGGATCACACAGAAATACAGACAGATCACACAGAAATACAGACAGGAATCACACAGAAATACAGACAGATCACACAGAAATACAGACAGATCACACAGAAATACAGACAGATCACACAGAAATACAGACAGATCACACAGAAATACAGACAGATCACACAGAAATACAGACAGGGATCACACAGAAATACAGACAGGGATAACACAGAAATACGGACAGATCACACAGAAATACAGACAGATCACACAGAAATATAGACAGATCACACAGAAATACAGACAGATCACACAGAAATACAGACAGGGATAACACAGAAATACGGACAGATCACACAGAAATACAGACAGATCACACAGAAATATAGACAGATCACACAGAAATACAGACAGATCACACAGAAATACAGACAGATCACACAGAAATACGGATGGAGATCACACAGAAATACAGACAGATCACACAGAAATACAGACAGATCACACAGAAATACGGATGGAGATCACACAGAAATACAGACAGATCACACAGAAATACAGACAGATCACACAGAAATACAGACAGATCACACAGAAATACAGACAGATCACACAGAAATACAGACAGGGATCACACAGAAATACAGACAGATCACAAAGAAATACAGACAGGGATCACACAGGAATACAGACAGGGATAACACAGAAATACGGACAGATCACACAGAAATACAGACAGATCACACAGAAATATAGACAGATCACACAGAAATACAGACAGATCACACAGAAATACAGACAGATCACACAGAAATACGGATGGAGATCACACAGAAATACAGACAGATCACACAGAAATACAGACAGATCACACAGAAATACAGACAGGGATCACACAGAAATACAGACAGATCACACAGAAATACAGACAGGGATCACACAGAAATACAGACAGATCACAAAGAAATACAGACAGGGATCACACAGAAATACAGACAGATCACACAGAAATACAGACAGATCACACAGAAATACAGACAGTTCACACAGAAATACAGACAGATCACAGAGAAATACAGACAGATCACACCGAAATACAGACAGGTCACACAGAAATACAGAAAGATCACACAGAAATACAGACAGATCGCACAGAAATACAGACAGATCACACAGAAATACAGACAGATCACACAGAAATACAGACAGATCACACAGAAATACAGACAGATCACACAGATATACAGACAGATCACACAGAAATACAGACAGATCACACAGAAATACAGACAGATCACACAGAAATACAGACAGATCACACAGAAATACAGACAGATCACACAGATATACAGACAGATCACACAGAAATACAGACAGATCACACAGAAATACAGACAGATCACACAGATATACAGACAGATCACACAGAAATACAGACAGATCACACAGAAATACAGACAGATCACACAGAAATACAGACAGATCACACTGAAATACAGACAAATCACACAGAAATACAGACAGTTTGCACAGAAATCCAGACAGAGATCACACAGAAATACAGACAGATCACACAGAAATAAAGACAGGGATCACACAGAAGTACAGACAGATCACACGGAAATAAAGACAGAGATCACACAGAAATACAGACAGATCACACAGAAATAAAGACAGGGATCACACAGAAATACGGACAGATCACACAGAAATACAGACAGATCACACAGAAATACAGACAGATCACACAGAAATACAGACAGATCACACAGAAATACAGACAGATCACACAGAAATAAAGACAGAGATCACACAGAAATACAGACAGATCACACAGAAATACGGACAGATCACACAGAAATACAGACAGATCACACAGAAATAAAGACAGAGATCACACAGAAATACAGACAGATCACACAGAAATAAAGACAGGGATCACACAGAAATACGGACAGATCACACAGAAATACAGACAGATCACACAGAAATACAGACAGATCACACAGAAATACAGACAGAGATCACACAGAAATACAGACAGATCACACAGAAATACGGACAGATCACACAGAAATACAGACAGATCACACAGAAATAAAGACAGAGATCACACAGAAATACAGACAGATCACACAGAAATAAAGACAGGGATCACACAGAAATACGGACAGATCACACAGAAATACAGACAGATCACACAGAAATACAGACAGATCACACAGAAATACAGACAGATCACACAGAAATACAGACAGATCACACAGAAATAAAGACAGAGATCACACAGAAATACAGACAGATCACACAGAAATACGGACAGATCACACAGAAATACAGACAGATCACACAGAAATACAGACAGATCACACAGAAATACGGATGGAGATCACACAGAAATACAGACAGATCACACAGAAATACAGACAGATCACACAGAAATACAGACAGGGATCACACAGAAATACAGACAGATCACACAGAAATACAGACAGATCACACAGAAATACAGACAGTTCACACAGAAATACAGACAGATCACAGAGAAATACAGACAGAGATCACACCGAAATACAGACAGGTCACACAGAAATACAGAAAGATCACACAGAAATACAGACAGATCGCACAGAAATACAGACAGATCACACAGAAATACAGACAGATCACACAGAAATACAGACAGATCACACAGAAATACAGACAGATCACACAGATATACAGACAGATCACACAGAAATACAGACAGATCACACAGAAATACAGACAGATCACACAGAAATACAGACAGATCACACAGAAATACAGACAGATCACACAGATATACAGACAGATCACACAGAAATACAGACAGATCACACAGAAATACAGACAGATCACACAGATATACAGACAGATCACACAGAAATACAGACAGATCACACAGAAATACAGACAGATCACACAGAAATACAGACAGATCACACTGAAATACAGACAAATCACACAGAAATACAGACAGTTTGCACAGAAATCCAGACAGAGATCACACAGAAATACAGACAGATCACACAGAAATAAAGACAGGGATCACACAGAAGTACAGACAGATCACACGGAAATAAAGACAGAGATCACACAGAAATACAGACAGATCACACAGAAATAAAGACAGGGATCACACAGAAATACGGACAGATCACACAGAAATACAGACAGATCACACAGAAATACAGACAGATCACACAGAAATACAGACAGATCACACAGAAATACAGACAGATCACACAGAAATAAAGACAGAGATCACACAGAAATACAGACAGATCACACAGAAATACGGACAGATCACACAGAAATACAGACAGATCACACAGAAATAAAGACAGAGATCACACAGAAATACAGACAGATCACACAGAAATAAAGACAGGGATCACACAGAAATACGGACAGATCACACAGAAATACAGACAGATCACACAGAAATACAGACAGATCACACAGAAATACAGACAGAGATCACACAGAAATACAGACAGATCACACAGAAATACGGACAGATCACACAGAAATACAGACAGATCACACAGAAATAAAGACAGAGATCACACAGAAATACAGACAGATCACACAGAAATAAAGACAGGGATCACACAGAAATACGGACAGATCACACAGAAATACAGACAGATCACACAGAAATACAGACAGATCACACAGAAATACAGACAGATCACACAGAAATACAGACAGATCACACAGAAATAAAGACAGAGATCACACAGAAATACAGACAGATCACACAGAAATACGGACAGATCACACAGAAATACAGACAGATCACACAGAAATACAGACAGATCACACAGAAATACAGACAGATCACACAGAAATAAAGACAGAGATCACACAGAAATACAGACAGATCACACAGAAATACGGACAGATCACACAGAAATACAGACAGGGATCACACAGAAATACAGACAGATCACAGAGAAATACGGATGGAGATCACACAGAAATACAGACAGGGATCACACAGAAATACAGACAGATCGCAAAGAAATACAGACAGATCACACAGAAATACATACAGATCACACAGAAATACATACAGATCACACAGAAATACAGACAGATCACACAGAAATACATACAGATCACACAGAAATACAGACAGATCACACAGAAATACAGAGAGATCACACAGAAATACATACAGATCGCACAGAAATACAGACAGATCGCAAAGAAATACAGACAGATCGCACAGAAATACAGACAGATCACACAGAAATACAGACGGATCACACAGAAATACAGACAGATCGCAAAGAAATACAGACAGATCGCACAGAAATACAGACAGATCACACAGAAATACAGACATGGATCACACAGAAACACAGACAGATCACACAGAAATACAGACAGATCGCACAGAAATACAGACAGATCACACAGAAATACAGACATGGATCACACAGAAATACAGACAGATCGCACAGAAATACATACAGATCACACAGAAATACAGACATGGATCACACAGAAATACAGACAGATCACACAGAAATACAGACAGAACACACAGAAATACAGACAGATCACCCAGAAATACAGACAGATCGCACAGAAATGCAGACAGGGATGACACAGAAATACAGACAGATCACACAGAAATGCAGACAGGGATGACACAGAAATACAGACAGATCACACAGAAATACAGACAGATCACACAGAAATACAGACAGATCACACAGAAATACAGACAGATCGCACAGAAATACAGACAGATCACACAGAAATACAGACAGATCACACAGAAATGCAGACAGATCACACAGAAATACAGACAGATCACACAGAAATACAGACAGATCACACAGAAATACAGACAGATCACACAGAAATACAGACAGATCACACAGAAATACAGACAGATCACACAGAAATACAGACAGAGATCACACAGAAATACAGACAGAGATCACACAGAAATACAGACAGATCACACAGAAATACAGACAGATCACACAGAAATACAGACAGGGATGACACAGAAATACAGACAGATCACACAGAAATACAGACAGATCACACAGAAATACAGACAGATCACACAGAAATACAGACAGATCACACAGAAATACAGACAGATCACACAGAAATACAGACAGATCACACAGAAATACAGACAGATCACACAGGAATACAGACAGATCACACAGAAATACAGACAGATCACACAGAAATACAGACAGATCGCACAGAAATGCAGACAGATCACACAGGAATACAGACAGATCACACAGAAATACAGACAGATCACACAGAAAAACAGACAGATCACACAGAGATACAGACAGATCACACAGAAATACAGACAGATCACACAGAAATACAGACAGATCACACAGAAATACAGACAGATCACACAGAAATACAGACAGATCACACAGAAAAACAGACAGGGATGACACAGAAATACAGACAGATCACACAGAAATAAAGACAGATCACACAGAAATACAGACAGATCACACAGAAATACAGACAGATCACACAGAAATACAGACAGATCACACAGAAATACAGACAGATCACACAGAAATACAGACAGGAATCACACAGAAATACAGACAGATCACACAGAAAAACAGACAGGAATCACACAGAAATACAGACAGATCACACAGAAATACAGACAGATCACACAGAAATAAAGACAGATCACACAGAAAAACAGACAGGAATCACACAGAAATACAGACAGATCACACAGAAATAAAGACAGATCACACAGAAATACAGACAGATCGCACAGAAATACAGACAGATCACACAGAAATACAGACAGATCACACAGAAATACAGACAGATCACACAGAAATAGAGACAGATCGCACAGAAATACAGACAGATCACACAGAAATACAGACAGATCACACAGAAATACAGACAGATCACACAGAAATACAGACAGATCGCACAGAAATACAGACAGATCGCACAGAAATACAGACAGAGATCACACAGAAATACAGACAGATCACACAGAAATAAAGACAGGGATCACACAGAAATACAGACAGATCACACAGAAATACAGACAGATCACACAGAAATACAGACAGATCACACAGAAATACAGACAGATCACACAGAAATACAGACAGATCACACAGAAATACAGACAGATCACACAGAAATACAGACAGATCGCACAGAAATACAGACAGATCGCACAGAAATACAGACAGAGATCACACATAAATACAGACAGATCACACAGAAATACAGACAGGGATCACACAGAAATACAGACAGATCACACAGAAATACAGACGGATCACACAGAAATACAGACAGATCACACAGAAATACAGACAGATCACACAGAAATACAGACAGGGATGACACAGAAATACAGACAGATCACACAGAAATACAGACAGATCACACAGAAATACAGACAGATCACACAGAAATACAGACAGATCACACAGAAATACGGACAGATCACACAGAAATACAGACAGGGATGACACAGAAATACAGACAGATCACACAGAAATACAGACAGATCACACAGAAATACAGACAGATCACACAGAAATACAGACAGGGATGACACAGAAATACAGACAGATCACACAGAAATACAGACAGATCACACAGAAATACAGACAGATCACACAGAAATACAGACAGATCACACAGAAATACAGACAGATCACACAGAAATACAGACAGAGATCACACAGAAATACGGACAGATCACACAGAAATACAGACAGATCACACAGAAATACAGACAGGGATCACACAGAAATACAGACAGATCACACAGAAATACAGACGGATCACACAGAAATACAGACAGATCACACAGAAATACAGACAGATCACACAGAAATACAGACAGGGATGACACAGAAATACAGACAGATCACACAGAAATACAGACAGATCACACAGAAATACAGACAGATCACACAGAAATACAGACAGATCACACAGAAATACAGACAGATCACACAGAAATACAGACAGGGATAACACAGAAATACGGACAGATCACACAGAAATACAGACAGATCACACAGAAATACAGACAGATCACACAGAAATACAGACAGATCACACAGAAATACAGACAGATCACACAGAAATACAGACAGATCACACAGAAATACAGACAGATCACACAGAAATACAGACAGATCACACAGAAATACAGACAGATCACACAGAAATACAGACAGATCACACAGAAATACGGATGGAGATCACACAGAAATACAGACAGATCACACAGAAATACAGACAGATCACACAGAAATACAGACAGATCACACAGAAATACAGACAGATCACACAGAAATACAGACAGGGATCACACAGAAATACAGACAGATCACAAAGAAATACAGACAGGGATCACACAGAAATACAGACAGGGATAACACAGAAATACGGACAGATCACACAGAAATACAGACAGATCACACAGAAATATAGACAGATCACACAGAAATACAGACAGATCACACAGAAATACAGACAGATCACACAGAAATACGGATGGAGATCACACAGAAATACAGACAGATCACACAGAAATACAGACAGATCACACAGAAATACAGACAGGGATCACACAGAAATACAGACAGATCACACAGAAATACAGACAGGGATCACACAGAAATACAGACAGATCACAAAGAAATACAGACAGGGATCACACAGAAATACAGACAGATCACACAGAAATACAGACAGATCACACAGAAATACAGACAGTTCACACAGAAATACAGACAGATCACAGAGAAATACAGACAGATCACACCGAAATACAGACAGATCACACAGAAATACAGACAGATCACACAGAAATACAGACAGATCACACAGAAATACAGACAGGGATCACACAGAAATACAGACAGATCACACAGAAATACAGACAGATCGCACAGAAATACAGACAGATCACACAGAAATACAGACAGATCACACAGAAATACAGACAGATCACACAGAAATACAGACAGGGATCACACAGAAATACAGACAGATCACACAGAAATTCAGACAGATCACACAGAAATACAGACAGATCACACAGAAATACAGACAGATCACACAGAAATACAGACAGATCACACAGAAATACAGACAGGGATCACACAGAAATACAGACAGATCACACAGAAATACAGACAGATCACACAGAAATACAGACAGGGATCACACAGAAATACAGGCAGATCACACAGAAATACAGACAGGAATCACACAGAAATACAGACAGATCACACAGAAATACAGACAGATCACACAGAAATACAGACAGGAATCACACAGAAATACAGACAGATCACACAGAAATACAGACAGATCACACAGAAATACAGACAGGAATCACACAGAAATACAGACAGATCACACAGCAATACAGACAGATCACACAGAAATACAGACAGGGATCACACAGAAATACAGACAGATCACACAGAAATACAGACAGATCACACAGAAATACAGACAGATCACACAGAAATACAGACAGGAATAACACAGAAATACAGACAGATCACACAGAAATACAGACAGATCACACAGAAATACAGACAGATCACACAGAAATACAGACAGATCACACAGAAATACAGACAGGAATCACACAGAAACACAGACAGATCACACAGAAATACAGACAGATCACACAGAAATACAGACAGATCACAAAGAAATACAGACAGGGATCACACAGAAATACAGACAGATCACACAGAAATACAGACAGATCACACAGAAATACAGACAGTTCACACAGAAATACAGACAGATCACAGAGAAATACAGACAGATCACACCGAAATACAGACAGATCACACAGAAATACAGAAAGATCACACAGAAATACAGACAGATCACACAGAAATACAGACAGATCACACAGAAATACAGACAGATCGCACAGAAATACAGACAGATCACACAGAAATACAGACAGATCACACAGAAATACAGACAGATCACACAGAAATACAGACAGGGATCACACAGAAATACAGACAGATCACACAGAAATTCAGACAGATCACACAGAAATACAGACAGATCACACAGAAATACAGACAGATCACACAGAAATACAGACAGATCACACAGAAATACAGACAGGGATCACACAGAAATACAGACAGATCACACAGAAATACAGACAGATCACACAGAAATACAGACAGATCACACAGAAATACAGACAGGGATCACACAGAAATACAGACAGATCACACAGAAATACAGACAGGAATCACACAGAAATACAGACAGATCACACAGAAATACAGACAGATCACACAGAAATACAGACAGGAATCACACAGAAATACAGACAGATCACACAGAAATACAGAC
The DNA here is from genome assembly GCF_964213995.1 of Mustelus asterias. Classification (NCBI taxonomy): domain Eukaryota; kingdom Metazoa; phylum Chordata; class Chondrichthyes; order Carcharhiniformes; family Triakidae; genus Mustelus; species Mustelus asterias. The sequence goes on from NW_027593031.1 coordinate 13,316, forward strand.
AGATCACACAGAAATACAGACAGGAATCACACAGAAATACAGACAGATCACACAGCAATACAGACAGATCACACAGAAATACAGACAGGGATCACACAGAAATACAGACAGATCACACAGAAATACAGACAGATCACACAGAAATACAGACAGATCACACAGAAATACAGACAGGAATCACACAGAAATACAGACAGATCACACAGAAATACAGACAGGAATCACACAGAAATACAGACAGATCACACAGAAATACAGACAGATCACACAGAAATACAGACAGGAATCACACAGAAATACAGACAGATCACACAGAAATACAGACAGATCACACAGAAATACAGACAGATCACAAAGAAATAAAGACAGGGATCACACAGAAATACAGACAGATCACACAGAAATACAGACAGATCACACAGAAATACAGACAGTTCACACAGAAATACAGACAGATCACAGAGAAATACAGACAGATCACACCGAAATACAGACAGATCACACAGAAATACAGAAAGATCACACAGAAATACAGACAGATCACACAGAAATACAGACAGATCACACAGAAATACAGACAGATCACACAGAAATACAGACAGATCACACAGAAATACAGACAGATCACACAGATATACAGACAGATCACACAGAAATACAGACAGATCACACAGAAATACAGACAGATCACACAGAAATACAGACAGATCACACAGAAATACAGACAGATCACACAGATATACAGACAGATCACACAGAAATACAGACAGATCACACAGAAATACAGACAGATCACACAGAAATACAGACAGATCACACAGATATACAGACAGATCACACAGAAATACAGACAGATCACACAGAAATACAGACAGATCACACAGAAATACAGACAGATCACACTGAAATACAGACAGATCACACAGAAATACAGACAGTTTGCACAGAAATACAGACAGAGATCACACAGAAATACAGACAGATCACACAGAAATAAAGACAGGGATCACACAGAAGTACAGACAGATCACACAGAAATAAAGACAGAGATCACACAGAAATACAGACAGATCACACAGAAATAAAGACAGGGATCACACAGAAATACGGACAGATCACACAGAAATACAGACAGATCACACAGAAATACAGACAGATCACACAGAAATACAGACAGATCACACAGAAATAAAGACAGAGATCACACAGAAATACAGACAGATCACACAGAAATACGGACAGATCACACAGAAATACAGACAGATCACACAGAAATACAGACAGATCACACAGAAATAAAGACAGAGATCACACAGAAATACAGACAGATCACACAGAAATACGGACAGATCACACAGAAATACAGACAGATCACACAGAAATACGGACAGATCACACAGAAATACAGACCGATCACACAGAAATACAGACAGATCACACAGAAATAAAGACAGAGATCACACAGAAATACAGACAGATCACACAGAAATACGGACAGATCACACAGAAATACAGACAGGGATCACACAGAAATACAGACAGATCACAGAGAAATACGGATGGAGATCACACAGAAATACAGACAGGGATCACACAGAAATACAGACAGATCGCAAAGAAATACAGACAGATCACACAGAAATACATACAGATCACACAGAAATACATACAGATCACACAGAAATACAGACAGATCACACAGAAATACATACAGATCACACAGAAATACAGACAGATCACACAGAAATACAGAGAGATCACACAGAAATACATACAGATCGCACAGAAATACAGACAGATCGCAAAGAAATACAGACAGATCGCACAGAAATACAGACAGATCACACAGAAATACAGACGGATCACACAGAAATACAGACAGATCGCAAAGAAATACAGACAGATCGCACAGAAATACAGACAGATCACACAGAAATACATACAGATCACACAGAAATACAGACATGGATCACACAGAAATACAGACAGATCACACAGAAATACAGACAGAACACACAGAAATACAGACAGATCACACAGAAATACAGACAGATCACCCAGAAATACAGACAGATCGCACAGAAATACAGACAGATCACACAGAAATACAGACAGATCACACAGAAATACAGACAGGGATGACACAGAAATACAGACAGATCACACAGAAATACAGACAGATCACACAGAAATACAGACAGATCACACAGAAATACAGACAGATCACACAGAAATACAGACAGATCACACAGAAATACAGACAGATCACACAGAAATACAGACAGATCACACAGAAATACAGACAGGGATGACACAGAAATACAGACAGATCACACAGAAATACAGACAGATCACACAGAAATACAGACAGATCACACAGAAATACAGACAGATCACACAGAAATACAGACAGATCACACAGAAATACAGACAGATCACACAGAAATACATACAGATCACACAGAAATACAGACAGATCACACAGAAATACAGACAGATCACACAGAAATACATACAGATCACACAGAAATACAGATAGATCACACAGAAATTCAGACAGATCACACAGAAATACAGACAGATCACACAGAAATACAGACAGATCACACAGAAATACAGACAGATCACACAGAAATACAGACAGGGATCACACAGAAATACAGACAGATCACACAGAAATACAGACAGATCACACAGAAATACAGACAGGGATCACACAGAAATACAGACAGATCACACAGAAATACAGACAGGAATCACACAGAAATACAGACAGATCACACAGAAATACAGACAGATCACACAGAAATACAGACAGGAATCACACAGAAATACAGACAGATCACACAGAAATACAGACAGATCACACAGAAATACAGACAGGAATCACACAGAAATACAGACAGATCACACAGCAATACAGACAGATCACACAGAAATACAGACAGGGATCACACAGAAATACAGACAGATCACACAGAAATACAGACAGATCACACAGAAATACAGACAGATCACACAGAAATACAGACAGGGATCACACAGAAATACAGACAGATCACACAGAAATACAGACAGATCACACAGAAATACAGACAGATCACACAGAAATACAGACAGATCACACAGAAATACAGACAGGAATCACACAGAAATACAGACAGATCACACAGAAATACAGACAGATCACACAGAAATACAGACAGATCACAAAGAAATACAGACAGGGATCACACAGAAATACAGACAGATCACACAGAAATACAGACAGATCACACAGAAATACAGACAGTTCACACAGAAATACAGACAGATCACAGAGAAATACAGACAGATCACACCGAAATACAGACAGATCACACAGAAATACAGACAGATCACACAGAAATACAGACAGATCACACTGAAATACAGACAGATCACACAGAAATACAGACAGTTTGCACAGAAATACAGACAGAGATCACACAGAAATACAGACAGATCACACAGAAATAAAGACAGGGATCACACAGAAGTACAGACAGATCACACAGAAATAAAGACAGAGATCACACAGAAATACAGACAGATCACACAGAAATAAAGACAGGGATCACACAGAAATACGGACAGATCACACAGAAATACAGACAGATCACACAGAAATACAGACAGATCACACAGAAATACAGACAGATCACACAGAAATACGGACAGATCACACAGAAATACAGACAGATCACACAGAAATACGGACAGATCACACAGAAATACAGACCGATCACACAGAAATACAGACAGATCACACAGAAATAAAGACAGAGATCACACAGAAATACAGACAGATCACACAGAAATACGGACAGATCACACAGAAATACAGACAGGGATCACACAGAAATACAGACAGATCACAGAGAAATACGGATGGAGATCACACAGAAATACAGACAGGGATCACACAGAAATACAGACAGATCGCAAAGAAATACAGACAGATCACACAGAAATACATACAGATCACACAGAAATACATACAGATCACACAGAAATACAGACAGATCACACAGAAATACATACAGATCACACAGAAATACAGACAGATCACACAGAAATACAGAGAGATCACACAGAAATACATACAGATCGCACAGAAATACAGACAGATCGCAAAGAAATACAGACAGATCGCACAGAAATACAGACAGATCACACAGAAATACAGACGGATCACACAGAAATACAGACAGATCGCAAAGAAATACAGACAGATCGCACAGAAATACAGACAGATCACACAGAAATACATACAGATCACACAGAAATACAGACATGGATCACACAGAAATACAGACAGATCACACAGAAATACAGACAGGGATGACACAGAAATACAGACAGATCACACAGAAATACAGACAGATCACACAGAAATACAGACAGATCACACAGAAATACAGACAGATCACACAGAAATACAGACAGATCACACAGAAATACAGACAGATCACACAGAAATACAGACAGATCACACAGAAATACAGACAGGGATGACACAGAAATACAGACAGATCACACAGAAATACAGACAGATCACACAGAAATACAGACAGATCACACAGAAATACAGACAGATCACACAGAAATACAGACAGATCACACAGAAATACAGACAGATCACACAGAAATACAGACAGATCACACAGAAATACATACAGATCACACAGAAATACAGACAGATCACACAGAAATACAGACAGATCACACAGAAATACATACAGATCACACAGAAATACAGATAGATCACACAGAAATTCAGACAGATCACACAGAAATACAGACAGATCACACAGAAATACAGACAGATCACACAGAAATACAGACAGATCACACAGAAATACAGACAGGGATCACACAGAAATACAGACAGATCACACAGAAATACAGACAGATCACACAGAAATACAGACAGGGATCACACAGAAATACAGACAGATCACACAGAAATACAGACAGGAATCACACAGAAATACAGACAGATCACACAGAAATACAGACAGATCACACAGAAATACAGACAGGAATCACACAGAAATACAGACAGATCACACAGAAATACAGACAGATCACACAGAAATACAGACAGGAATCACACAGAAATACAGACAGATCACACAGCAATACAGACAGATCACACAGAAATACAGACAGGGATCACACAGAAATACAGACAGATCACACAGAAATACAGACAGATCACACAGAAATACAGACAGATCACACAGAAATACAGACAGGGATCACACAGAAATACAGACAGATCACACAGAAATACAGACAGATCACACAGAAATACAGACAGATCACACAGAAATACAGACAGATCACACAGAAATACAGACAGGAATCACACAGAAATACAGACAGATCACACAGAAATACAGACAGATCACACAGAAATACAGACAGATCACAAAGAAATACAGACAGGGATCACACAGAAATACAGACAGATCACACAGAAATACAGACAGATCACACAGAAATACAGACAGTTCACACAGAAATACAGACAGATCACAGAGAAATACAGACAGATCACACCGAAATACAGACAGATCACACAGAAATACAGAAAGATCACACAGAAATACAGACAGATCACGCAGAAATACAGACAGATCACACAGAAATACAGACAGATCACACAGAAATACAGACAGATCGCACAGAAATACAGACAGATCACACAGAAATACAGACAGATCACACAGAAATACAGACAGATCACACAGAAATACAGACAGGGATCACACAGAAATACAGACAGATCACACAGAAATTCAGACAGATCACACAGAAATACAGACAGATCACACAGAAATACAGACAGATCACACAGAAATACAGACAGATCACACAGAAATACAGACAGGGATCACACAGAAATACAGACAGATCACACAGAAATACAGACAGATCACACAGAAATACAGACAGATCACACAGAAATACAGACAGGGATCACACAGAAATACAGACAGATCACACAGAAATACAGACAGGAATCACACAGAAATACAGACAGATCACACAGAAATACAGACAGATCACACAGAAATACAGACAGGAATCACACAGAAATACAGACAGATCACACAGAAATACAGACAGATCACACAGAAATACAGACAGGAATCACACAGAAATACAGACAGATCACACAGCAATACAGACAGATCACACAGAAATACAGACAGGGATCACACAGAAATACAGACAGATCACACAGAAATACAGACAGATCACACAGAAATACAGACAGATCACACAGAAATACAGACAGGAATCACACAGAAATACAGACAGATCACACAGAAATACAGACAGATCACACAGAAATACAGACAGATCACACAGAAATACAGACAGGAATCACACAGAAATACAGACAGATCACACAGAAATACAGACAGATCACACAGAAATACAGACAGATCACAAAGAAATACAGACAGGGATCACACAGAAATACAGACAGATCACACAGAAATACAGACAGATCACACAGAAATACAGACAGTTCACACAGAAATACAGACAGATCACAGAGAAATACAGACAGATCACACCGAAATACAGACAGATCACACAGAAATACAGAAAGATCACACAGAAATACAGACAGATCACACAGAAATACAGACAGATCACACAGAAATACAGACAGATCACACAGAAATACAGACAGATCACACAGATATACAGACAGATCACACAGAAATACAGACAGATCACACAGAAATACAGACAGATCACACAGAAATACAGACAGATCACACAGAAATACAGACAGATCACACAGATATACAGACAGATCACACAGAAATACAGACAGATCACACAGAAATACAGACAGATCACACAGAAATACAGACAGATCACACAGATATACAGACAGATCACACAGAAATACAGACAGATCACACAGAAATACAGACAGATCACACAGAAATACAGACAGATCACACTGAAATACAGACAGATCACACAGAAATACAGACAGTTTGCACAGAAATACAGACAGAGATCACACAGAAATACAGACAGATCACACAGAAATAAAGACAGGGATCACACAGAAATACAGACAGAGATCACACAGAAATACAGACAGATCACACAGAAATACAGACAGATCACACAGAAGTACAGACAGATCACACAGAAATAAAGACAGAGATCACACAGAAATACAGACAGATCACACAGAAATAAAGACAGGGATCACACAGAAATACGGACAGATCACACAGAAATACAGACAGATCACACAGAAATACGGACAGATCACACAGAAATACAGACAGATCACACAGAAATACAGACAGATCACACAGAAATACAGACAGATCACACAGAAATACAGACAGATCGCACAGAAATAAAGACAGAGATCACACAGAAATACAGACAGATCACACAGAAATACAGACAGATCACACAGAAGTACAGACAGATCACACAGAAATAAAGACAGAGATCACACAGAAATACAGACAGATCACACAGAAATAAAGACAGGGATCACACAGAAATACGGACAGATCACACAGAAATACAGACAGATCACACAGAAATACAGACAGATCACACAGAAATACAGACAGATCACACAGAAATAAAGACAGAGATCACACAGAAATACAGACAGATCACACAGAAATACGGACAGATCACACAGAAATACAGACAGATCACACAGAAATACAGACAGATCACACAGAAATAAAGACAGAGATCACACAGAAATACAGACAGATCACACAGAAATAAAGACAGGGATCACACAGAAATACGGACAGATCACACAGAAATACAGACAGATCACACAGAAATACAGACAGATCACACAGAAATACAGACAGATCACACAGAAATACAGACAGATCACACAGAAATAAAGACAGAGATCACACAGAAATACAGACAGATCACACAGAAATACGGACAGATCACACAGAAATACAGACAGATCACACAGAAATACGGACAGATCACACAGAAATACAGACAGATCACACAGAAATACAGACAGATCACACAGAAATAAAGACAGAGATCACACAGAAATACAGACAGATCACACAGAAATACGGACAGATCACACAGAAATACAGACAGGTATCACACAGAAATACAGACAGATCACAGAGAAATACGGATGGAGATCACACAGAAATACAGACAGGGATCACACAGAAATACAGACAGATCGCAAAGAAATACAGACAGATCACACAGAAATACATACAGATCACACAGAAATACATACAGATCACACAGAAATACAGACAGATCACACAGAAATACATACAGATCACACAGAAATACAGACAGATCACACAGAAATACAGAGAGATCACACAGAAATACAGACAGATCGCAAAGAAAAACAGACAGATCGCACAGAAATACAGACAGATCGCAAAGAAATACAGACAGATCGCACAGAAATACAGACAGATCACACAGAAATACAGACGGATCACACAGAAATACAGACAGATCGCAAAGAAATACAGACAGATCGCACAGAAATACAGACAGATCACACAGAAATACATACAGATCACACAGAAATAGACATGGATCACACAGAAATACAGACAGATCACACAGAAATAGACATGGATCACACAGAAATACAGACAGATCACACAGAAATACATACAGATCACACAGAAATACAGACAGATCGCACAGAAATACAGACAGATCACACAGAAATAGACATGGATCACACAGAAATACAGACAGATCACACAGAAATACATACAGATCACACAGAAATACAGACAGATCGCACAGAAATACAGACAGATCACACAGAAATACAGACAGATCGCAGAGAAATACAGACATGGATCACACAGAAATACAGACAGGGATCACACAGAAATACAAACAGATCACACAGAAATACAGACAGGGATCACACAGAAATACAGACAGATCACACAGAAATACAGACAGATCACACAGGAATACAGACAGATCAGACAGAAATACAGACAGGGATCACACAGAAATACAGACAGATCACACAGAAATATAGACAGATCACACAGAAATATAGACAGATCACACAGAAATACAGACAGATCACACAGAAATATAGACAGATCACACAGAAATACAGACAGGGATCACACAGAAATACGGACAGATCACACAGAAATACAGACAGATCACACAGAAATACAGACAGATCACACAGAAATACAGACAGATCACACAGAAATACAGACAGATCGCACAGAAATACAGACAGATCACACAGAAATACAGACAGATCACACAGAAATACAGACAGATCGCACAGAAATACAGACAGATCACACAGAAATACAGACAGATCACACAGAAATACAGACAGATCACACAGAAATACAGACAGATCACACAGAAATACAGACAGATCGCACAGAAATACAGACAGATCACACAGAAATACAGACAGGGATCACACAGAAATACAGACAGAGATCACACAGAAATACAGACAGATCACACAGAAATACAGACAGATCACACAGAAGTACAGACAGATCACACAGAAATAAAGACAGAGATCACACAGAAATACAGACAGATCACACAGAAATAAAGACAGGGATCACACAGAAATACGGACAGATCACACAGAAATACAGACAGATCACACAGAAATACGGACAGATCACACAGAAATACAGACAGATCACACAGAAATACAGACAGATCACACAGAAATACAGACAGATCACACAGAAATACAGACAGATCGCACAGAAATAAAGACAGAGATCACACAGAAATACAGACAGATCACACAGAAATACAGACAGATCACACAGAAGTACAGACAGATCACACAGAAATAAAGACAGAGATCACACAGAAATACAGACAGATCACACAGAAATAAAGACAGGGATCACACAGAAATACGGACAGATCACACAGAAATACAGACAGATCACACAGAAATACAGACAGATCACACAGAAATACAGACAGATCACACAGAAATAAAGACAGAGATCACACAGAAATACAGACAGATCACACAGAAATACGGACAGATCACACAGAAATACAGACAGATCACACAGAAATACAGACAGATCACACAGAAATAAAGACAGAGATCACACAGAAATACAGACAGATCACACAGAAATAAAGACAGGGATCACACAGAAATACGGACAGATCACACAGAAATACAGACAGATCACACAGAAATACAGACAGATCACACAGAAATACAGACAGATCACACAGAAATACAGACAGATCACACAGAAATAAAGACAGAGATCACACAGAAATACAGACAGATCACACAGAAATACGGACAGATCACACAGAAATACAGACAGATCACACAGAAATACGGACAGATCACACAGAAATACAGACAGATCACACAGAAATACAGACAGATCACACAGAAATAAAGACAGAGATCACACAGAAATACAGACAGATCACACAGAAATACGGACAGATCACACAGAAATACAGACAGGTATCACACAGAAATACAGACAGATCACAGAGAAATACGGATGGAGATCACACAGAAATACAGACAGGGATCACACAGAAATACAGACAGATCGCAAAGAAATACAGACAGATCACACAGAAATACATACAGATCACACAGAAATACATACAGATCACACAGAAATACAGACAGATCACACAGAAATACATACAGATCACACAGAAATACAGACAGATCACACAGAAATACAGAGAGATCACACAGAAATACAGACAGATCGCAAAGAAAAACAGACAGATCGCACAGAAATACAGACAGATCGCAAAGAAATACAGACAGATCGCACAGAAATACAGACAGATTACACAGAAATACAGACGGATCACACAGAAATACAGACAGATCGCAAAGAAATACAGACAGATCGCACAGAAATACAGACAGATCACACAGAAATACATACAGATCACACAGAAATAGACATGGATCACACAGAAATACAGACAGATCACACAGAAATAGACATGGATCACACAGAAATACAGACAGATCGCACAGAAATACAGACAGATCACACAGAAATAGACATGGATCACACAGAAATACAGACAGATCACACAGAAATACATACAGATCACACAGAAATACAGACAGATCGCACAGAAATACAGACAGATCACACAGAAATACAGACAGATCGCAGAGAAATACAGACATGGATCACACAGAAATACAGACAGGAATCACACAGAAATACAAACAGATCACACAGAAATACAGACAGGGATCACACAGAAATACAGACAGATCACACAGAAATACAGACAGATCACACAGGAATACAGACAGATCAGACAGAAATACAGACAGGGATCACACAGAAATACAGACAGATCACACAGAAATATAGACAGATCACACAGAAATATAGACAGATCACACAGAAATACAGACAGATCACACAGAAATATAGACAGATCACACAGAAATACAGACAGGGATCACACAGAAATACGGACAGATCACACAGAAATACAGACAGATCACACAGAAATACAGACAGATCACACAGAAATACAGACAGATCACACAGAAATACAGACAGATCGCACAGAAATACAGACAGATCACACAGAAATACAGACAGATCACACAGAAATACAGACAGATCGCACAGAAATACAGACAGATCACACAGAAATACAGACAGATCACACAGAAATACAGACAGATCACACAGAAATACAGACAGATCACACAGAAATACAGACAGATCGCACAGAAATACAGACAGATCACACAGAAATACAGACAGATCACACAGAAATACAGACAGATCACACAGAAATACAGACAGATCACAGAGAAATACAGACAGATCACACAGAAATACGGACAGGGATCACACAGAAATACAGACAGATCACACAGAAATACAGACAGATCGCACAGAAATACAGACAGATCACACAGAAATACAGACAGATCGCACAGAAATACAGACAGATCACACAGAAATACAGACAGATCACACAGAAATACAGACAGATCGCACAGAAATACAGACAGATCACACAGAAATACAGACAGATCGCACAGAAATACAGACAGATCACACAGAAATACAGACAGATCACACAGAAATACAGACAGATCGCACAGAAATACAGACAGATCACACAGAAATACAGACAGATCACACAGAAATACAGACAGATCACACAGAAATACAGACAGATCACACAGAAATACAGACAGATCGCACAGAAATACAGACAGATCACACAGAAATACAGACAGATCACACAGAAATACAGACAGATCACACAGAAATACAGACAGATCACAGAGAAATACAGACAGATCACACAGAAATACGGACAGGGATCACACAGAAATACAGACAGATCACACAGAAATACAGACAGATCGCACAGAAATACAGACAGATCACACAGAAATACAGACAGATCACACAGAAATACAGACAGATCACACAGAAATACAGACAGGGATCACACAGAAATACAGACAGATCACACAGAAATACAGACAGATCGCACAGAAATACAGACAGATCACAAAGAAATACAGACAGATCACAGAGAAATACAGACAGATCACACAGAAATACGGACAGGGATCACACAGAAATACAGACAGATCACACAGAAATACAGACAGATCGCACAGAAATACAGACATATCACACAGAAATACAGACAGATCACACAGAAATACAGACAGATCACACAGAAATACAGACAGGGATCACACAGAAATACAGACAGATCACACAGAAATACAGACAGATCGCACAGAAATACAGACAGATCACACAGAAATACAGACAGATCACACAGAAATACAGACAGATCACACAGAAATACAGACAGGGATCACACAGAAATACAGACAGATCACACAGAAATTCAGACAGATCACACAGAAATACAGACAGATCACACAGAAATACAGACAGATCACACAGAAATACAGACAGATCACACAGAAATACAGACAGGGATCACACAGAAATACAGACAGATCACACAGAAATACAGACAGATCACACAGAAATACAGACAGATCACACAGAAATACAGACAGGGATCACACAGAAATACAGACAGATCACACAGAAATACAGACAGGAATCACACAGAAATACAGACAGATCACACAGAAATACAGACAGATCACACAGAAATACAGACAGGAATCACACAGAAATACAGACAGATCACACAGAAATACATACAGATCACACAGAAATACAGACAGATCACACAGAAATACAGACAGATCACACAGAAATACATACAGATCACACAGAAATACAGACAGATCACACAGAAATACAGACAGGGATCACACAGAAATACAGACAGATCACACAGAAATACAGACAGATCACACAGAAATACAGACAGATCACACAAAAATACAGACAGGAATCACACAGAAATACAGACAGATCACACAGAAATACAGACAGATCACACAGAAATACAGACAGGGATCACACAGAAATACAGACAGATCACACAGAAATACAGACAGGAATCACACAGAAATACAGACAGATCACACAGAAATACATACAGATCACACAGAAATACAGACAGATCGCACAGAAATACAGACAGATCACACAGAAATACAGACAGATCGCAGAGAAATACAGACATGGATCACACAGAAATACATACAGATCACACAGAAATACAGACAGATCCCACAGAAATACAGACAGATCACACAAAAATACAGACAGGGATCACACAGAAATACAGACAGATCACACAGAAATACAGACAGGGATCACACAGAAATACAGACAGATCACACAGAAATACAGACAGATCACACAGGAATACAGACAGATCACACAGAAATACAGACAGATCACACAGAAATACAGACAGGGATCACACAGAAATACAGACAGATCACACAGAAATACAGACAGGAATCACACAGAAATACAGACAGATCACACAGAAATACATACAGATCACACAGAAATACAGACAGATCGCACAGAAATACAGACAGATCACACAGAAATACAGACAGATCGCAGAGAAATACAGACATGGATCACACAGAAATACATACAGATCACACAGAAATACAGACAGATCCCACAGAAATACAGACAGATCACACAAAAATACAGACAGGGATCACACAGAAATACAGACAGATCACACAGAAATACAGACAGGGATCACACAGAAATACAGACAGATCACACAGAAATACAGACAGATCACACAGGAATACAGACAGATCAGACAGAAATACAGACAGGGATCACACAGAAATACAGACAGATCACACAGAAATACAGACAGATCACACAGAAATATAGACAGATCACACAGAAATACAGACAGGGATCACACAGAAATACGGACAGATCACACAGAAATACAGACAGATCACACAGAAATACAGACAGATCACACAGAAATACAGACAGATCACACAGAAATACAGACAGATCACACAGAAATACAGACAGATCGCACAGAAATACAGACAGGTCACACAGAAATACAGACAGATCACACAGAAATACAGACAGATCACACAGAAATACAGACAGATCACACAGAAATACAGACAGATCGCACAGAAATACAGACAGATCACACAGAAATACAGACAGATCACACAGAAATACAGACAGATCACACAGAAATACAGACAGATCACAGAGAAATAGAGACAGATCACACAGAAATACGGACAGGGATCACACAGAAATACAGACAGATCACACAGAAATACAGACAGATCGCACAGAAATACAGACAGATCACACAGAAATACAGACAGATCACACAGAAATACAGACAGATCACACAGAAATACAGACAGGGATCACACAGAAATACAGACAGATCACACAGAAATACAGACAGATCGCACAGAAATACAGACAGATCACAAAGAAATACAGACAGATCACAGAGAAATACAGACAGATCACACAGAAATACGGACAGGGATCACACAGAAATACAGACAGATCACACAGAAATACAGACAGATCACACAGAAATACAGACAGATCGCACAGAAATACAGACAGATCACACAGAAATACAGACAGATCACACAGAAATACAGACAGATCACACAGAAATACAGACAGATCACACTGAAATACAGACAGATCACACAGAAATACAGACAGTTTGCACAGAAATACAGACAGAGATCACACAGAAATACAGACAGATCACACAGAAATAAAGACAGGGATCACACAGAAATACAGACAGAGATCACACAGAAATACAGACAGATCACACAGAAATACAGACAGATCACACAGAAGTACAGACAGATCACACAGAAATAAAGACAGAGATCACACAGAAATACAGACAGATCACACAGAAATAAAGACAGGGATCACACAGAAATACGGACAGATCACACAGAAATACAGACAGATCACACAGAAATACGGACAGATCACACAGAAATACAGACAGATCACACAGAAATACAGACAGATCACACAGAAATACAGACAGATCACACAGAAATACAGACAGATCGCACAGAAATAAAGACAGAGATCACACAGAAATACAGACAGATCACACAGAAATACAGACAGATCACACAGAAGTACAGACAGATCACACAGAAATAAAGACAGAGATCACACAGAAATACAGACAGATCACACAGAAATAAAGACAGGGATCACACAGAAATACGGACAGATCACACAGAAATACAGACAGATCACACAGAAATACAGACAGATCACACAGAAATACAGACAGATCACACAGAAATAAAGACAGAGATCACACAGAAATACAGACAGATCACACAGAAATACGGACAGATCACACAGAAATACAGACAGATCACACAGAAATACAGACAGATCACACAGAAATAAAGACAGAGATCACACAGAAATACAGACAGATCACACAGAAATAAAGACAGGGATCACACAGAAATACGGACAGATCACACAGAAATACAGACAGATCACACAGAAATACAGACAGATCACACAGAAATACAGACAGATCACACAGAAATACAGACAGATCACACAGAAATAAAGACAGAGATCACACAGAAATACAGACAGATCACACAGAAATACGGACAGATCACACAGAAATACAGACAGATCACACAGAAATACGGACAGATCACACAGAAATACAGACAGATCACACAGAAATACAGACAGATCACACAGAAATAAAGACAGAGATCACACAGAAATACAGACAGATCACACAGAAATACGGACAGATCACACAGAAATACAGACAGGGATCACACAGAAATACAGACAGATCACAGAGAAATACGGATGGAGATCACACAGAAATACAGACAGGGATCACACAGAAATACAGACAGATCGCAAAGAAATACAGACAGATCACACAGAAATACATACAGATCACACAGAAATACATACAGATCACACAGAAATACAGACAGATCACACAGAAATACATACAGATCACACAGAAATACAGACAGATCACACAGAAATACAGAGAGATCACACAGAAATACAGACAGATCGCAAAGAAAAACAGACAGATCGCACAGAAATACAGACAGATCGCAAAGAAATACAGACAGATCGCACAGAAATACAGACAGATCACACAGAAATACAGACGGATCACACAGAAATACAGACAGATCGCAAAGAAATACAGACAGATCGCACAGAAATACAGACAGATCACACAGAAATACATACAGATCACACAGAAATAGACATGGATCACACAGAAATACAGACAGATCACACAGAAATAGACATGGATCACACAGAAATACAGACAGATCACACAGAAATACATACAGATCACACAGAAATACAGACAGATCGCACAGAAATACAGACAGATCACACAGAAATAGACATGGATCACACAGAAATACAGACAGATCACACAGAAATACATACAGATCACACAGAAATACAGACAGATCGCACAGAAATACAGACAGATCACACAGAAATACAGACAGATCGCAGAGAAATACAGACATGGATCACACAGAAATACAGACAGGGATCACACAGAAATACAGACAGATCACACAGAAATACAGACAGGGATCACACAGAAATACAGACAGATCACACAGAAATACAGACAGATCACACAGGAATACAGACAGATCAGACAGAAATACAGACAGGGATCACACAGAAATACAGACAGATCACACAGAAATATAGACAGATCGCACAGAAATATAGACAGATCACACAGAAATACAGACAGATCACACAGAAATATAGACAGATCACACAGAAATACAGACAGGGATCACACAGAAATACGGACAGATCACACAGAAATACAGACAGATCACACAGAAATACAGACAGATCACACAGAAATACAGACAGATCGCACAGAAATACAGACAGATCGCACAGAAATACAGACAGATCACACAGAAATACAGACAGATCACACAGAAATACAGACAGATCGCACAGAAATACAGACAGATCACACAGAAATACAGACAGATCACACAGAAATACAGACAGATCACACAGAAATACAGACAGATCACACAGAAATACAGACAGATCGCACAGAAATACAGACAGATCACACAGAAATACAGACAGATCACACAGAAATACAGACAGATCACACAGAAATACAGACAGATCACAGAGAAATACAGACAGATCACACAGAAATACGGACAGGGATCACACAGAAATACAGACAGATCACACAGAAATACAGACAGATCGCACAGAAATACAGACAGATCACACAGAAATACAGACAGATCACACAGAAATACAGACAGATCACACAGAAATACAGACAGGGATCACACAGAAATACAGACAGATCACACAGAAATACAGACAGATCGCACAGAAATACAGACAGATCACAAAGAAATACAGACAGATCACAGAGAAATACAGACAGATCACACAGAAATACGGACAGGGATCACACAGAAATACAGACAGATCACACAGAAATACAGACAGATCGCACAGAAATACAGACATATCACACAGAAATACAGACAGATCACACAGAAATACAGACAGATCACACAGAAATACAGACAGGGATCACACAGAAATACAGACAGATCACACAGAAATACAGACAGATCGCACAGAAATACAGACAGATCACACAGAAATACAGACAGATCACACAGAAATACAGACAGATCACACAGAAATACAGACAGGGATCACACAGAAATACAGACAGATCACACAGAAATTCAGACAGATCACACAGAAATACAGACAGATCACACAGAAATACAGACAGATCACACAGAAATACAGACAGATCACACAGAAATACAGACAGGGATCACACAGAAATACAGACAGATCACACAGAAATACAGACAGATCACACAGAAATACAGACAGATCACACAGAAATACAGACAGGGATCACACAGAAATACAGACAGATCACACAGAAATACAGACAGGAATCACACAGAAATACAGACAGATCACACAGAAATACAGACAGATCACACAGAAATACAGACAGGAATCACACAGAAATACAGACAGATCACACAGAAATACATACAGATCACACAGAAATACAGACAGATCACACAGAAATACAGACAGATCACACAGAAATACATACAGATCACACAGAAATACAGACAGATCACACAGAAATACAGACAGGGATCACACAGAAATACAGACAGATCACACAGAAATACAGACAGATCACACAGAAATACAGACAGATCACACAAAAATACAGACAGGAATCACACAGAAATACAGACAGATCACACAGAAATACAGACAGATCACACAGAAATACAGACAGGGATCACACAGAAATACAGACAGATCACACAGAAATACAGACAGGAATCACACAGAAATACAGACAGATCACACAGAAATACATACAGATCACACAGAAATACAGACAGATCGCACAGAAATACAGACAGATCACACAGAAATACAGACAGATCGCAGAGAAATACAGACATGGATCACACAGAAATACATACAGATCACACAGAAATACAGACAGATCCCACAGAAATACAGACAGATCACACAAAAATACAGACAGGGATCACACAGAAATACAGACAGATCACACAGAAATACAGACAGGGATCACACAGAAATACAGACAGATCACACAGAAATACAGACAGATCACACAGGAATACAGACAGATCACACAGAAATACAGACAGATCACACAGAAATACAGACAGGGATCACACAGAAATACAGACAGATCACACAGAAATACAGACAGGAATCACACAGAAATACAGACAGATCACACAGAAATACATACAGATCACACAGAAATACAGACAGATCGCACAGAAATACAGACAGATCACACAGAAATACAGACAGATCGCAGAGAAATACAGACATGGATCACACAGAAATACATACAGATCACACAGAAATACAGACAGATCCCACAGAAATACAGACAGATCACACAAAAATACAGACAGGGATCACACAGAAATACAGACAGATCACACAGAAATACAGACAGGGATCACACAGAAATACAGACAGATCACACAGAAATACAGACAGATCACACAGGAATACAGACAGATCAGACAGAAATACAGACAGGGATCACACAGAAATACAGACAGATCACACAGAAATACAGACAGATCACACAGAAATATAGACAGATCACACAGAAATACAGACAGGATCACACAGAAATACGGACAGATCACACAGAAATACAGACAGATCACACAGAAATACAGACAGATCACACAGAAATACAGACAGATCACACAGAAATACAGACAGATCACACAGAAATACAGACAGATCGCACAGAAATACAGACAGGTCACACAGAAATACAGACAGATCACACAGAAATACAGACAGATCACACAGAAATACAGACAGATCACACAGAAATACAGACAGATCGCACAGAAATACAGACAGATCACACAGAAATACAGACAGATCACACAGAAATACAGACAGATCACACAGAAATACAGACAGATCACAGAGAAATACAGACAGATCACACAGAAATACGGACAGGGATCACACAGAAATACAGACAGATCACACAGAAATACAGACAGATCGCACAGAAATACAGACAGATACACAGAAATACAGACAGATCACACAGAAATACAGACAGATCACACAGAAATACAGACAGGGATCACACAGAAATACAGACAGATCACACAGAAATACAGACAGATCGCACAGAAATACAGACAGATCACAAAGAAATACAGACAGATCACAGAGAAATACAGACAGATCACACAGAAATACGGACAGGGATCACACAGAAATACAGACAGATCACACAGAAATACAGACAGATCACACAGAAATACAGACAGATCGCACAGAAATACAGACAGATCACACAGAAATACAGACAGATCACACAGAAATACAGACAGATCACACAGAACTACAGACAGGGATCACACAGAAATACAGACAGATCACACAGAAATTCAGACAGATCACACAGAAATACAGACAGATCACACAGAAATACAGACAGATCACACAGAAATACAGACAGATCACACAGAAATACAGACAGGGATCACACAGAAATACAGACAGATCACACAGAAATACAGACAGATCACACAGAAATACAGACAGATCACACAGAAATACAGACAGGGATCACACAGAAATACAGACAGATCACACAGAAATACAGACAGGAATCACACAGAAATACAGACAGATCACACAGAAATACAGACAGATCACACAGAAATACAGACAGGAATCACACAGAAATACAGACAGATCACACAGAAATACAGACAGATCACACAGAAATACAGACAGCATCACACAGAAATACAGACAGATCACACAGAAATACAGACAGATCACACAGAAATACAGACAGGGATCACACAGAAATACAGACAGATCACACAGAAATACAGACAGATCACACAGAAATACAGACAG
Organism: Mustelus asterias; assembly: GCF_964213995.1. Taxonomy (NCBI): domain Eukaryota; kingdom Metazoa; phylum Chordata; class Chondrichthyes; order Carcharhiniformes; family Triakidae; genus Mustelus; species Mustelus asterias. The sequence goes on from NW_027593031.1 coordinate 34,402, forward strand.
ATCACACAGAAATACAGACAGGAATCACACAGAAATACAGACAGATCACACAGAAATACAGACAGATCACACAGAAATACAGACAGATCACACAGAAATACAGACAGATCACACAGAAATACAGACAGGAATCACACAGAAATACAGACAGATCACACAGAAATACAGACAGATCACACAGAAATACAGACAGATCACACAGAAATACAGACAGATCACAGAGAAATACGGATGGAAATCACACAGAAATACAGACAGGGATCACACAGAAATACAGACAGATCGCAAAGAAATACAGACAGATCACACAGAAATACATACAGATCACACAGAAATACATACAGATCACACAGAAATACAGACAGATCACACAGAAATACATACAGATCACACAGAAATACAGACAGATCACACAGAAATACAGACAGATCACACAGAAATACAGAGAGATCACACAGAAATACAGACAGATCACACAGAAATACAGACAGATCGCAAAGAAATACAGACAGATCACACAGAAATACATACAGATCACACAGAAATACATACAGATCGCAAAGAAATACATACAGATCACACAGAAATACATACAGATCACACAGAAATACATACAGATCACACAGAAATACAGACAGATCGCAAAGAAATACATACAGATCACACAGAAATACAGACAGATCACACAGAAATACATACAGATCACACAGAAATACAGACAGATCGCAAAGAAATACATACAGATCACACAGAAATACAGACAGATCACACAGAAATACATACAGATCACACAGAAATACAGACAGATCGCAAAGAAATACATACAGATCACACAGAAATACAGACAGATCACACAGAAATACATACAGATCACACAGAAATACAGACAGATCGCAAAGAAATACATACAGATCACACAGAAATACAGACAGATCACACAGAAATACATACAGATCACACAGAAATACAGACAGATCGCAAAGACATACATACAGATCACACAGAAATACATACAGATCACACAGAAATACAGACAGATCACACAGAAATACATACAGATCGCACAGAAATACAGACAGATCGCAAAGAAATACATACAGATCACACAGAAATACATACAGATCACACAGAAATACAGACAGATCACACAGAAATACATACAGATCACACAGAAATACAGACAGATCGCAAAGAAATACATACAGATCACACAGAAATACAGACAGATCGCAAAGAAATACATACAGATCACACAGAAATACATACAGATCACACAGAAATACAGACAGATCGCAAAGAAATACATACAGATCACACAGAAATACAGACAGATCGCAAAGAAATACAGACAGATCACACAGAAATACAGACAGGGATCACACAGAAATACATACAGATCACACAGAAATACAGACAGATCGCAAAGAAATACATACAGATCACACAGAAATACAGACAGGGATCACACAGAAATACATACAGATCACACAGAAATACAGACAGATCGCAAAGAAATACATACAGATCGCACAGAAATACAGACAGATCACACAGAAATACAGACAGGGATCACACAGAAATACATACAGATCACACAGAAATACAGACAGATCGCAAAGAAATACATACAGATCACACAGAAATACATACAGATCACACAGAAATACAGACAGATCACACAGAAATACAGACAGATCACACAGAAATACATACAGATCGCACAGAAATACAGACAGATCGCAAAGAAATACAGACAGATCGCACAGAAATACAGACAGATCACACAGAAATACAGACAGATCACACAGAAATACAGACAGATCGCAAAGAAATACAGACAGATCGCACAGAAATACAGACAGATCACACAGAAATACATACAGATCACACAGAAATACAGACATGGATCACACAGAAATACAGACAGATCACACAGAAATACAGACAGATCACACAGAAATACAGACAGATCACACAGAAATACAGACAGATCACACAGAAATACAGACAGAACACACAGAAATACAGACAGATCGCACAGAAATACAGACAGATCGCACAGAAATACAGACAGATCACACAGAAATACAGACAGATCACACAGAAATACAGACAGATCACACAGAAATACAGACAGATCACACAGAAATACAGACAGGGATGACACAGAAATACAGACAGATCACACAGAAATACAGACAGATCACACAGAAATACAAACAGATCACACAGAAATACAGACAGATCACACAGAAATACAGACAGATCACACAGAAATACAGACAGAACACACAGAAATACAGACAGAACACACAGAAATACAGACAGATCGCACAGAAATACAGACAGATCACACAGAAATACAGACAGATCACACAGAAATACAGACAGATCACACAGAAATACAGACAGAACACACAGAAATACAGACAGAACACACAGAAATACAGACAGATCGCACAGAAATACAGACAGAACACACAGAAATACAGACAGATCGCACAGAAATACAGACAGATCACACAGAAATACAGACAGATCACACAGAAATACAGACAGATCACCCAGAAATACAGACAGAACACACAGAAATACAGACAGGGATGACACTGAAATACAGACAGATCACACAGAAATACAGACAGATCACACAGAAATACAGACAGAACACACAGAAATACAGACAGATCACACAGAAATACAGACAGAACACACAGAAATACAGACAGATCACACAGAAATACAGACAGATCACACAGAAATACAGACAGATCGCACAGAAATACAGACAGATCACACAGAAATACAGACAGATCACACAGAAATACAGACAGATCACACAGAAATACAGACAGGGATGACACTGAAATACAGACAGATCGCACAGAAATACAGACAGATCACACAGAAATACAGACAGAACACACAGAAATACAGACAGATCACACAGAAATATAGACAGGGATCACACAGAAATACAGACAGATCACACAGAAATACAGACAGGGATCACACAGAAATACGGACAGATCACACAGAAATACAGACAGATCACACAGAAATACAGACAGGGATCACACAGAAATACAGACAGAACACACAGAAATACAGACAGATCGCACAGAAATACAGACAGATCACACAGAAATACAGACAGATCACACAGAAATACAGACAGATCACACAGAAATACAGACAGAACACACAGAAATACAGACAGATCGCACAGAAATACAGACAGATCACACAGAAATACAGACAGAACACACAGAAATACAGACAGATCGCACAGAAATACAGACAGATCACACAGAAATACAGACAGATCACACAGAAATACAGACAGATCACACAGAAATACAGACAGATCACACAGAAATACAGACAGATCACACAGAAATACAGACAGATCGCACAGAAATACAGACAGATCACACAGAAATACAGACAGATCACACAGAAATACAGACAGATCACACAGAAATACAGACAGATCACACAGAAATACAGACAGATCACACAGAAATACAGACAGATCACACAGAAATACAGACAGATCACACAGAAATACAGACAGATCACACAGAAATACAGACAGATCACACAGAAATACAGACAGGATCACACAGAAATACAGACAGAGATCACACAGAAATACAGACAGATCACACAGAAATACAGACAGATCACACAGAAATACAGACAGATCACACAGAAATACAGACAGATCACACAGAAATACAGACAGATCACACAGAAATACAGACAGATCACACAGAAATACAGACAGATCACACAGAAATACAGACAGATCACACAGAAATACAGACAGATCACACAGAAATACAGACAGATCACACAGAAATACAGACAGATCACACAGAAATACAGACAGATCACACAGAAATACAGACAGATCACACAGAAATACAGACAGGATCACACAGAAATACAGACAGATCACACAGAAATACAGACAGATCACACAGAAATACAGACAGATCACACAGAAATACAGACAGATCACACAGAAATACAGACAGATCACACAGAAATACAGACAGGATCACACAGAAATACAGACAGATCACACAGAAATACAGACAGATCACACAGAAATACAGACAGATCACACAGAAATACAGACAGATCACACAGAAATACAGACAGATCACACAGAAATACGACAGGATCACACAGAAATACAGACAGATCACACAGAAATACAGACAGATCACACAGAAATACAGACAGATCACACAGAAATACAGACAGATCACACAGAAATACAGACAGATCACACAGAAATACAGACAGGATCACACAGAAATACAGACAGATCACACAGAAATACAGACAGATCACACAGAAATACAGACAGATCACACAGAAATACAGACAGATCACACAGAAATACAGACAGATCACACAGAAATACAGACAGATCACACAGAAATACAGACAGGAATCACACAGAAATACAGACAGATCACACAGAAATACAGACAGATCACACAGAAATACAGACAGGATCACACAGAAATACAGACAGATCACACAGAAATACAGACAGATCACACAGAAATACAGACAGATCACACAGAAATACAGACAGATCACACAGAAATACAGACAGATCACACAGAAATACAGACAGGATCACACAGAAATACAGACAGATCACACAGAAATACAGACAGATCACACAGAAATACAGACAGATCACACAGAAATACAGACAGATCACACAGAAATACAGACAGATCACACAGAAATACAGACAGATCACACAGAAATACAGACAGATCACACAGAAATACAGACAGATCACACAGAAATACAGACAGATCACACAGAAATACAGACAGATCACACAGAAATACAGACAGATCACACAGAAATACAGACAGATCACACAGAAATACAGACAGATCACACAGAAATACAGACAGATCACACAGAAATACATACAGATCACACAGAAATACAGACAGATCACACAGAAATACAGACAGATCACACAGAAATACAGACAGATCACACAGAAATACAACATCAACGAAATCTTAACAGATCACACAGAAATACAGAGATCACCAGAAATACATACAGATCACACAGAAATACAGACAGATCACACAGAAATACATACAGATCACACAGAAATACATACAGATCACACAGAAATACATACAGATCACACAGAAATACAGACAGATCACACAGAAATACATACAGATCACACAGAAATACAGACAGATCGCACAGAAATACAGACAGATCACACAGAAATACAGACAGATCACACAGAAATACAGACAGATCACACAGAAATACAGACAGATCACACAGAAATACAGACAGATCACACAGAAATACATACAGATCACACAGAAATACAGACAGATCGCAAGAAATACATACAGATCACACAGAAATACAGACAGATCACACAGAAATACATACAGATCACACAGAAATACAGACAGATCGCAAAGAAATACATACAGATCACACAGAAATACAGACAGATCACACAGAAATACATACAGATCACACAGAAATACAGACAGATCGCAAAGAAATACATACAGATCACACAGAAATACAGACAGATCACACAGAAATACATACAGATCACACAGAAATACAGACAGATCGCAAAGACATACATACAGATCACACAGAAATACAGACAGATCACACAGAAATACATACAGATCACACAGAAATACAGACAGATCGCAAAGAACATACATACAGATCACACAGAAATACAGACAGATCACACAGAAATACATACAGATCACACAGAAATACATGACAGATCCAAGACATACATACAGATCACACAGAAATACAGACAGATCACACAGAAATACATACAGATCAC
>NW_027593032.1:0-40279 GCF_964213995.1 Mustelus asterias
CCTTTCTAAATGGTTTTTAATTTAATGATCGGGATAAATGTCCTGTTTGTTCTGGGATCTGGACCCTCAGATGGGACACATGTGGATGGCCAGGTGTACCACTGTCTATCATGTTATAAGAACATAAGAACATAAGAAATAGGAGCAGGAGTAGGCCATCTAGCCCCTCGAGCCTGCCCCGCCATTCAATAAGATCATGGCTGATCTGACGTGGATCAGTACCACTTACCCGCCTGATCCCCATAACCCTTAATTCCCTTACCGATCAGGAATCCATCCATCCGCGCTTTAAACATATTCAGCGAGGTAGCCTCCACCACCTCAGTGGGCAGAGAATTCCAGAGATTCACCACCCTCTGGGAGAAGAAGTTCCTCCTCAACTCTGTCTTAAACCGACCCCCCTTTATTTTGAGGCTGTGTCCTCTAGTTTTAACTTCCTTACTAAGTGGAAAGAATCTCTCCGCCTCCACCCTATCCAGCCCCCGCATTATCTTATAAGTCTCCATAAGATCCCCCCTCATCCTTCTAAACTCCAACGAGTACAAACCAATGTTCACATTGATAGCTCACAGAAACTCCCAGCCCGAGTCTACATCCATCTATTTCAGAAGCCCTGCAAGAGGCACACAGAGGTTCTATCCATTATGAGGCCCAGCAGCGTCCCTAACATAAAACCTGATGTATTCAGGTCCTAAGTTAATTTCTGGCTCTCCAGGTGTCCAGTAAAGGGTTACAGAGGCTGTACCCTTTTTGCAGAGTTCTATCCTGGTTAGTAAAGCCTCACCAATAGAACATATTCAGCAAAACAACCTCATAGAATACTTATAATGCACTTTAGATTGATATGAGGAGTTGATGTTGGTGTCATCAGGCCATTACTCACACAAGTTACTAATGATAGTCTGTGGTCATTTTGTTTATCCTGAAAGTTGCTCAGGATGTCACTAATATGATCCTGTTTCTAACAATGAGAACATAGGTGAACTCACTAATTGGACCTGCAGGGTAGAACTATTATTAGGGACAGTGATTCTTGCCACTTGGATCCATTGCAAGTGAATGGCCTAACAGGCAGTTCACTTCTAACTGGACAAGCAGTGAGGGACAGAAATACTCTCTTTAAGTTTTAAAGTTTATTTATTAGTATCATAAATTGATTTACATTAACACTGCAATGAAGTTACTGTGAAGATTCCCTAGTTGCCGCACTCCGGCGCCTGTTTAGGTACAATGAAGTAGAATTTAGCATGGCCAATGCATCTAACCAGCACAGACTGAGGGAGGAAACCGGAGCACCTGCAGGAAACCCATGCAGACATGGGGAGAACATGCAGACTCCGCACAGACAGTGACTCAAGCCGGGAATTGAACCCGGTTCCCTGGTGCTGTGAGGCAGCTGTGCTAACTCCTGGCTTTGTGGGGATTTCAGATGCTTGGCTATCAAATGAAATCACGCTCACCACGAGAGAACCATATAATTTTCTGCCATCTAACATAAGAACATAAGAACATAAGAAATAGGAGCAGGAGTAGGCCATCTAGCCCCTCGAGCCTGCCCCGCCATTCAATAAGATCATGGCTGATCTGACGTGGATCAGTACCACTTACCCGCCTGATCCCCATAACCCTTAATACCCTTACCGATCAGGAATCCATCCATCCGCGCTTTAAACATATTCAGCGAGGTAGCCTCCACCACCTCAGTGGGCAGAGAATTCCAGAGATTCACCACCCTCTGGGAGAAGAAGTTCCTCCTCAACTCTGTCTTAAACCGACGGGGAGGGGTGGCGGTTGGCACAGCGGGGTGGGGCAGGGGGATGCAGATTGGGACTGGCAGTGGGAGGGGAGGTGGTCAGTGGGAGATGAAGATGACCCAGGAGGGGGGGGGGGGGGGAGGCGGGGGGGCGGCTGGCGTGTCGAGGCTGGGCCGGACATGTCCCCACGACCAGCGATCAGACTGTGGGGTCTCGGAGGGCCAGTGATGCAGGGGTCATAGGCCTGGCCAGCAATCGAGTTGGCCAGCAAATCGGGAGACGTGCAGACAGGGGCCACCAATCTCAACGCTCAGCGCTAGGCCACCGGCCTCTCCAGCGGGAATAGGCCCTGCCCCCTGATTCTCAGCATGATCCACGCTGAGGCACTCTGCAGTACACACAGTCTGGGAGACTCATTTTGAAACTCCTGCTGAAAAAACCAACGCGATTTAGTCCAGTTTTTACGCAAATTCGACATTTAGGATTTTTGTGGGAGAATCCCACCCCTGTTTATTTCCCATCCATCTTCCCTTTGTTCCATCCTGTTTGTTTCTCTGTAACAGCCTCCAGTTCTAGTGAAGCTTCCACACTCGAAACATTAACCTGTCCGATCCCTCCACAGCTGTTAACTGACCTGTGGGTGTCTCCAGCACTTTCTTCACGTCATATTAAGAAGAAGGTGGAAGAATAATCATTCATTTCAGAGGTTTTTGGTAAATGAAAGAAAACACAAAAAATTTTTTTATTTCTTACAGCTGCAGACTGAGGCAAAACTTAACAAGTTTGTGGATGTTCTCCCTCTGCCTGAATGTGACTGTGATGTGAGAAATGGAACTATCTGCACAGTTGTGGGATGGGGAAAGACAAATGTAAAGTCAAACAAGCTTTCTGACAACCTCAAGGAAGTGAACGTAACCACCATAAACAGAGCAAAGTGCAACAGTAAGAATTATTACAACAACAACCCTGTAATAACCACGGACATGCTCTGTGCTGGTGACAGCAAAGGTGGAAAGGATGCATGCCAGGTGAGCTAGATTGGGTAAAAAGTGGCTGCAATATCGGAACACAACTATTAGGATTAACTGTTTTAGTTAGTGCTGCATAAAATGTGCTTCAAGCTTATCATCTATTGATTCTTGAGCTGTTAAAATGAATAATTAATTTAATCAATTCACACATTTGTTTAACATAACATACTTAAACTCTTTGTTGTCGGGGTGTCAACGCAGGGAAAAGCAAAATATCGGTTCAATTTTCGTGGTCTGATATTCCTATCCTAAAATCCATGTAAAATGTTCAACCCCCAGGCTGAAAAGTAGAGATAAAGTAATGGAAATATAGACATCCGGAACTGGGCTATCCTGCAACAACAATGGTCCCGGCTTTCATCCACTCTCACTTGGCACTCGACACCCTCCTCACCCTCCTCAATCTGCTGATGTCTAAAAGCAGTACTCGATGGGAGAGGCAGATCCCCTCCATTAGTGGCTGCTTCAAACATTAGCGAGGTAAACAAGAGTGGGTGCAGAGGAACGGGGATGTGGAGGTGGGGTAGAGGTGTAGGTAAGAGGAGGACAACAGAGAGGAGCCTGGGGTGTGGGGGGTGTGGGGTGGGGGGGGAAGGGGGTGCAGAGGAGGGAGGGTACTGCAAGGGATGAGGTGCATAAATGAGGGGGTGTTGGAGAAGAGGTGGTGCTGAAGGAGGGAGTGTAGGGGAGGGAGGAGTGCCACAGCAGCTAAGGGTCTTTTGAGGTGAGGGGTGTTGAAGAAGCCAGGGGTGCAGGTTGGTGGGGGAGTGCTGGAGGAGCCAAAGGCACAGGGGAGATGGGAGGGTTCCTGGCAGAGGGGTCGTGCAGGTGTGAGGGGGCTGTGGGGAGATGAGAAGGTGCAAGAAAGAATGGAAGGTGCCAGAGAAGCCGAGGTTGTGGGAGAAGGGGTACTGTTCAAGGAGTCTGGGGTGTTCCGAGTCGTGGGATGGGTGCAAAAAAGTTCCAGATTGTCCCAAAAGGGGAAACATCCTCTTCACATCCACCATGTCAGGACCTCTCCGGATCTTACATGTTTCAATCAATTCACCTCTTACTCCAGCAGTACAAGGCTAATCTGTTCAACCTTTCCAGTACAGATCTTAATCCAGTAGACCTTCTGTCAAATGCTTCCAATGCATTTACATCTTTCTTTAAATAAGGAGAACAATACTGTACACAATACTTCAAATGCGATCTCATCAATGTACAATTGAAGCATAATCTCCCTACTCTTTGATGCGCGTTATTACACACGAGGCTTGAGATGCTCAAGGAAATAAAGGCTTTTATTTACTATTACAACGAAGCTACCATATATAGTACACGATCCCAGACTGAGGGGTCCCAGACAGAGCAGTGACCTTTATACCTCTCCCAGGAGGCGGAGCCCGACTGGGATGTACCATAATAACTATAATACAGGTGTAACAGCCCAACCCTAACCCCAACAGTAACAAGTAGAACAACCCATCCCTAACCCCAACAGCAACATATATACAGACTCGTAGTACTGGCCAGACCCTGGCTCAGTACTACCTAGTGGGAACCAACGATGGTTCACCACATTCACCCCTCCTTTGAAAACAAAGGCCGGCGGGGTACAAAAAAAAACACAGAATAATTTGTCATCAGTCTATAAGTTCAGACGGTCAGGGGGACCGCACCGTCGTTGTGACCTCCTCAACACCGGTGATGACACCGGAGTAGGCACTCGCGGTGGCGTTCTCCCCAAGGCGATGTCCAACGGTTCCTCCACAGTCTCACGGGCCGGCTGACCCCGAGGTGATGATAATCCGTTGAGTTCCGACACGCCCTGAAGTGGTGACCATCTCCTGGACTCAGGCAAGCTGTACACGGGAGTAAAAGGGTTAAGTAATGGTCCCGATGCTGCCCGCGCCGTGTCAGGAGGGGAAACAATAGTTGGGGGGTCTCTAACAGGAGGTATGGGAGCGACAGGGGTTTCTACGTCCCCTGCTGGTGCCAGGTCCCGAATCGAGACTGTGTCCTCTCGCCCGTCAGGGTATGCCACATAGGCATACTGAGGGTTGGCGTGGAGGAGATGGACCTGTTCGACCAACGGGTCGGACTTGCGGGCCCTAACATGTCGCCGCAGGAGGACAGGTCCTGAGTACGTCAACCAAGACGGTAATGAGGTCCCAGAGGAAGACTTCCGAGGGAATGAAAACAGCCTCTCATGGGGAGTAGCGTTGGTTGCCGTACACAGGAGTGAGCGTATGGAGTGGAGCGCATCAGGGAGCACCTCTTGCCAATGGGAGACTGGAAGGCTTTTTGACTTCAACGCCAGTAAGACAGCCTTCCAGACTGTAGCATTCTCACGTTCCACCTGTCCGTTACCCCTAGGGTTGTAGCTCGTGGTTCTACTAGAGGCAATCCCGTATGAGAGCAGGTATTGCCTCAAGTCATCGCTCATGAACGACGAGCCCCTATCGCTGTGAATGTAGCAGGGGTACCCGAACAGGGTGAAAAGATCACGGAATGCCTTGATAACCGTGGCAGCGGATGTATCAGAGCAGGGAATAACCAAAGGGAATCTCGAGTACTCATCAATGATGTTGAGGAAGTACACATTCCGATCTGTTGAGGGAAGGGGGCCCTTAAAGTTGACACTCAGTCTTTCGAAGGGACGAGTGGCCTTGACTAGTTGTGCCCGGTCAGGTCGGTAAAAGTGCAGTTTGCATTCCGCGCATACCCGACAGCTTCTCGTTATGGACCTGACATCCTCCACCGAGTAGGGTAGATTGCGGGCTTTTACAAAGTGGTAGAGCCGAGTGACCCCAGGATGGCAGAGGTCATTGTGGAGAGCCTGCAAACGGTCCTCCTGTATACTGGCACATGTTCCATGCGACAGGGCTTGTTGAGTTTCCCTGGACGATACATGATGTCGTAATTATAGGTGGAGAGTTCGATTCTCCACCTCAAGATCTTGTCGTTCTTGATCTTGCCCCGCAGCGTGTTATTGAACATGAACGCCACGGACCGCTGGTCCGTGATCAGGGTGAACCGTTTTCCTGCCAAGTAATGGCGCCAATGCCTGACGGCCTCCACAATGGTCTGGGCTTCCTTTTCCACCGCTGAATGTCGAATTTCGGGGCCTTGGAGGGTGCGGGAAAAAAAGGCGACGGGCCTGCCCGCCTGGTTAAGTGTGGCGGCCAGGGTGAAATCAGATGCATCGCTCTCCACCTGAAGGGGGATGGACTCATCGATAGCGTGCATCGTGGCTTTCGCGATGTCGGCTTTTAGTTTATCAAAGGCCAATCGGGCCTCTGGTGTTAGGGGAAAAGAGGTGGACTTGATGAGCGGACGGGCTTTGTCTGCGTAATTGGGAACCCACTGTGCATAGTAAGAGAAGAAGCCTAAGCATCTTCTCAGTGCTTTTGCGCAGTGGGCAGGGGAAGTTCAAGGAGGGGACGCATACGGTCTGGATCAGGGCCAATGACCCCGTTTTCCACCACGTATCCGAGGATGGCTAAACGGCGCGTACGAAATACACACTTCCCCCTGTTGTAGGTCAGATTCAGGCGAGATGCAGTGCGTAGGAACTTAAGGAGATTGGTGTCGTGGTCCTGCTGGTCATGGCCGCAGATGGTGACGTTATCCAGGTACGGGAAGGTAGCCCGCAGTCCGTTATGGTCCACCATTCGGTCCATAGCATGCTGGAAGACCGAGACCCCATTGGTGACACCAAAAGGAACCCTGAGAAAGTGATACAAGCGACGATCCGCCTCAAAAGCCGTGTATTGTCGGTCCTCTGGGCGAATGGGGAGTTGGTGGTAGGCAGACTTGAGGTCTATGGTAGAGAACACCCGGTACTGCGCAATCTGGTTGACCATGTCAGATATGCGCGGGAGGGGATACGCATCCAGCTGCGTGTATCTATTAATGGTCTGACTATAGTCAATGACCATCCGGGATTTGTTCCCACTCTTGACCACCACGACCTGCGCTCTCCATGGACTAGCGCTAGATTGTATGATCCCTTCCTTGAGGAGCCGCTGAACTTCAGATCGAATGAAGATCCGATCCTCAGCGCTGTAACGCCTACTCTTAGTTGCGATGGGCTTGCAGCCTGGCACAAGATTCTGGAACAGGGAGGGTGTGGTAATCTTCAGCGTCGAGAGGCTACAGGCGGGGCGCGTTGGGCAATTTGAAGGCTGCTGTTCTCCCACTGAAAGCGGAGGGAGTGGCCCACCGTACTGTAGGGTTACACTCTTCAAGTGGACCATGAAATTTAGTCCGAGGAGTATTGGCGCGCAAAGGTGCGGTAACACCAGGAGCTTGAAGCTCTCGTAAACCGTGCCCTGCACCGTTAAATTTACCACGCAACTCCCTAGCACGGTGACAGACCGGGGCCTTGATGCCATCGAAATCGTCTGTTTGACAGGTTGGATCTGGAGACCACACCGCTTCACAGCGTCTGGGTGAATAAAACTCTCAGTGCTCCCGCTGTCAAACAGACAATAAATCAAGCGTTTGTTTACCTGAATGTCCATCATAGACTTGTCGAGTCTGTGAGGCTTGGCCTGGTCCAGGATGATCGACGCCACCGTTGGTTCGCGAGTGCCACTGCAGGCAGCTGAGATGGATGAAGATGACCCCTGCTGGTCGTTCACGGTCGGTGCCGACCAAAATGGCTGCTCCCATAGGTCGCACGTGGGTGATGGCACCAAAATCAGCGACCCCTGGTGGTCGCGTGTCTCTTGCGACTCCGTCGTCTGTAATGGCTGCGTCCTGGCCTCGCACATGGACGAAACCCTCGATGATGCCGACGACGAAGAACCGGGCTCCGGGGAGTCGCAGGCCGCACTGCTGTTCCTGGAAGTAAGTTTGGATCGACAGACCTTCGAATAGTGTCCCTTCTTACCGCAGGTGGAGCACAACACCGCTTTAGCGGGACATCGCTGTCGAGTGTGCTTCACTCCCCCACAGAAGTAACACCGCGGGCTGCCTGGGGCTGCTGCCGTCGTCAGGCCCGAGTGTGGGCACGCCATCACACAGCTTTTCGGACCCGAGGGACGAGGTGGGATCTGCGACTGCTCCTGCCACGCTGTCTCCACGTGGTCTTTGGGATACAATGCTAGACTTTTGGAGGCCGTCTCCAACGTATCTGCTAGTTCTATCGACTTAGTGAGATCAAGATTACCTTGCTCCAACAGTCTGAGTCGGATATAAGATGATCCGATTCCCGCCACAAACGCATCTCGAGCGAGGTCATTCATATTCTGGTCTGCCGACACTGCTTTGCAGTTGCAGCCCCTGGCTAGCTGTAGGAGCTCGCATGCGTACTGTTCCGTCGTTTCGCCGGGCTGCCGTCGTCGAGTGGCTAAGAGGTATCGAGCATGCATCTCGTTTGACGGTTTAATGTAGCGCTTCTTAAGAAGCTCGAAGGCCCTTGTGCAGTCGGTGGCTGCATGGATCGCGAGATATACAGCGTCGCTTACCCTCGCGTGGAGGACCCGGAGTCTGTCGTCGTCTGTGGTGACCGCTGCGGAGGCTGCCAGGTAGTCCTCAAAACACTTTAACCAGTGGTCGAAGGTGTTAGAGGCGCCCGCCGCACGTGGATCCAGTGTAAGACGTTCGGGTTTTAACATTTGCTCCATACTCTCTGTATCGTTTTCCTTTTTTTTTACGACAAGAGTTTAATTAATCGTAAATAAAATTGATGCGCGTTATTACACACGAGGCTTGAGATGCTCAAGGAAATAAAGGCTTTTATTTACTATTACAACGAAGCTACCATATATAGTACACGATCCCAGACTGAGGGGTCCCAGACAGAGCAGTGACCTTTATACCTCTCCCAGGAGGCGGAGCCCGACTGGGATGTACCATAATAACTATAATACAGGTGTAACAGCCCAACCCTAACCCCAACAGTAACAAGTAGAACAACCCATCCCTAACCCCAACAGCAACATATATACAGACTCGTAGTACTGGCCAGACCCTGGCTCAGTACTACCTAGTGGGAACCAACGATGGTTCACCACACTCTTGTAATCATTTCCCCTCACAAAAACAGGAACATCCTCTTCACTTTCCTAATTCCTTGCTGTACTTGTATATTGGCCTTTAATGATTCATGCACAAGACCTGAGATTGTCCCATTTATAGAATAGATCTGTTGCAATTATTCGAGGAAGGGAGACAGAGGAGGAACCCTCTTGGTGATAGGGCAAAGGACCCAAAGGTGAGCTGCTCAAATGAACTGATATTCACTGAGATTGCCTGCAGCAACTTTCAGTTCACCTGGAAATAGTCTTGGAAAAGGTTTAATGAACTTATCAGATCAACCAAAGTGGGAGGTTTTTATTTGGAAACATCAAAATGTGACACCCAACACTTTTATGAGTCGGCATAATATTGAAACATTGACATGTGCCTCAGGATGTCACTCCAATACCTGTACACAACAACCAAAGTGGGAGAGCTTATCATTCATTATCTTTAATTAATGCAGAATGTAAAGCATGTGTATTGCATAAAACAAAACCACTCAGAAAAATACCTACAGTGATTCAGTCCATGTTGCTTTAGAACATATGATAGCAGAAGAGTGGTAGTGGGAGTTAAGTGTAAGTGTTTCCAATTCTGTACACGAAACAATTGATTTTAATTGTATTTGTGGGTATTGGCATTCACCTGTGCTCATATATATATGAGTAGTCTGAAAGAATAGTTGTTGGTTTGAGGTGTAATATGTGAAATGTGGCTCTGGAAATAAAAGCCTCGAAGTTTATAAGGACCTGGTTCTATGTTCTAACCTTTATTCCCTCACTTTTCTGAGTTTAAGCAACACCTTCTTGCAATTCTGATGACTGTAACAGTCAACTGAGTTACTGCTTGAGGTTTGTGTATCATCCATCACGACTGCCCTAAATGTGTTGCAAGATGGATTTCAGTCCTTGTTTAATCTCTGTATAACCTTCAGGAAATAATCAAATTATAGCTGCTTAATAACTCTCATAAAATTATTAAACAGGAATGTTGATGCATTGACTGTTGTTTGAGATTAATTAATTATTTCTTGTTTTTTCAGGGGGATTCGGGTGGGCCATTGATATGTGAGGATGAGCTCCAAGGAATTGTATCTTTTGGGATAAAATGTGGATTGCGATACAAGCCTGGGATTTATACAAGGGTCACTCAGTATATTGAGTGGATTCAGGAAATAACAGCTTGAACCTTACACAATGTTTAGAAACTATTGAGGTTTATGCATTATATTTTTCCTGTGGATTGCTGCATCTTGAATAGCTATTGCAATGGCATTTACAATTTAAATTCATTGAGATTATTTTAAAATAGGATCCTGCACCTATCCCTTGCTAAAAGCTCAGGCTAGTTATGCATAAAAAAATCTTTTAAAATGTGAATGCTCACAGCTGTGTTACTGGATTGGTGAAATACTTGGAGCTGCTTTGTTTAAACAGCAAAGTAGAACAATATTTTCACATGTAACAGTTCAAATCTTTTATGCTTCAATAAATAAATGAACAGAGCTTGTGTTTGATTGATTTGAAGTATCAGGTTGAGTGAGTGAGCTGCACTTTCCTTCCTTAATCAGGACATTGCGGCTAACCCTGCTCCAAGACACCAAGCAATAACCTAAGCAAGTGCTGAAGGAGTTCAGTGTTGTTGAGGTCTCGCCTTTACAAACATACAAAATGGATGATCAGGAAAAGACCAGCTGGTCTATCAAGTCTCCTCCACATTCATGATAGTTAGAACATCAGGAAAAACACAGCCTGACCCTGTGCACAGCCACATAATGTTTTGGAAGAGACCAATAAGGGGAAAAGTATTCTGAAACATTCCTTGCTCTTGTTGAGAGGATCACACAAAGAGAACAGAATTGTGTAAAGATAACAATAGGAAGCAGGCCATTTGGACCATTGTGTCTGTGCTAGCTCTCTCTGTAAGAAGTCTCACAACACCAGGTTAAAGTCCAACAGGTTTATTTGGTAGCAAACGCCACTAGCTTTCGGAGCGCTGCTCCTTCGTCAGGTGAGTGGGAGATCTGTTCACAAACAGCAAACAGGGCATATAAAGACACAAACACAATTTACAGAATAATGATTGGAATGCGAGTCTTTACAACAAATCAGGTCTTAAAGGTACAGACAATGTGAGTGGAAAGAGCATTAAGCACAGGTTAAAGAGATGTGTATTGTCTCCAGACAGGACAGTTAGTGAGATTTTGCAAGTCCAGGAAAGTCGTGGGGGTGACAGATAGTGTGACATGAACCCAAGATCCCGGTTGAGGCTGTCCTCATGTGTGCGGAACTTGGCTATCAGTCTCTGTTCATCGACTCTGCGCTGTCGTGTGTCGTGAAGGCCGCCTTGGAGAACGCTTACCCGAAGATCAGAGGCCGAATGCCTGTGACCGCTGAAGTGTTCCCCAACAGGAAGAGAACAGTCTTGCCTGGTGATTGTCGAGCGGTGTTAATTCATCCGTTGTCGTAGCATCTGAATGATTTCCCCAATGTACCATGCCTCGGGACATCCTTTCCTGCAGCGTATTTCCTGCAGAGGGAGGATGTACTAGCAGTTTTGAATAAACTGAAGGTCGATAAGTCCCCTGGGCCTGATGAAATATATCCTAGGATTCTTTAGGAGGCAAGGGATGAGATTGCATAGCCTTTGGCTTTGATCTTTGGGTCCTCACTGTCCACGGGGATGGTGCCAGAGGACTGGAGAGTGGCGAATGTTGTTCCTCTGTTTGAGAAAGGGAATAGAAATGACCCTGGTAATTATAGGTCGGTTAGTCATACTTCGGTGGTTGGTAAGTTGATGGAAAAGGTCCTTAGGGATGGGATTTACGACCATTTAGAAAGATGCGGATTAATCCGGGATAGTCAGCACGGATTCATGAAGGGCAAGTCGTGCCTCACAAATTTGATAGAATTTTTTGAGGAGGTAATTCAGTGTGTTGATGAAGGTAGGGCAGTTGATGTCATATACATGGATTTTAGTAAGGCGTTTCATAAGGTCCCCCATGGTCGGCTTATGATGAAAGTAAGGAGGTGTGGGATAGAGGGAAAGTTGGCCAATTGGATAGGTAACTGGCTATCTGATCCAAGACAGAGGGTGGTGGTGGATGGAAAATTTTTGGACTGGAGGCAGGTTGCTAGCAGAGTGCCACAGGGATCAGTGCTTGGTCCTCTGCTATTTGTGATTTTTATTAATGACTTAGAAGAGGGGGCTGAAGGGTGGATCAGTAAATTTGCTGATGACACCAAGATTGGTGGAGTAGTGGATGAGGTGGAGGGCTGTTGTAGACTGCAAAGAGACATAGATAGGATGCAAAGCTGGGCTGAAAAATGGCAGATGGAGTTTAACCCTGATAAATGTGAGGTGATTCATTTTGGTAGGACTAATTTAAATGTGGATTACAGGGTCAAAGGTAGGGTTCTGAAGACTGTGGAGGAACAGAGAGATCTTGGGGTCCATATCCACAGATCTCTAAAGGTTGCCACTCAAGTGGATAGAGCCGTGAAAAAGGCCTATAGTGTGTTAGCTTTTATTAACAGGGGGTTGGAGTTTAAGAGTCGTGGGGTTATGCTGCACATGTACAGGACCTTGGTGAGACCACATTTGGAATATTGTGTGCAGTTCTGGTCACCTCACTATAAGAAGGATGTGGAAGCGCTGGAAAGAGTGCAGAGGAGATTTACCAGGATGCTGCCTGGTTTGGAGGGTAGGTGTTATGAGGAAAGGTTGAGGGAGCTAAGGCTGTTCTCTCTGGAGCGGAGGAGGTTGAGGGGAGACTTAATAGAGGTTTATAAAATGATGAAGGGGATAGATCGAGTGAACGTTCAAAGACTATTTCCTCGGGTGGATGGAGCTATTACAAGGGGGCATAACTATAGGGTTCATGGTGGGAGATATAGGAAGGATGTCCGAGGTAGGTTCTTTACTCAGAGAGTGGTTGGGGTGTGGAATGGACTGCCTGCAGTGATAGTGGAGTCAGACACTTTAGGAACATTTAAGCAGTTATTGGATAGGCACATGGAGCACACCAGGATGATAGGGAGTGGGATAGCTTGATCTTGGTTTCAGATAAAGCTCGGCACAACATCGTGGGCCGAAGGGCCTGTTCTGTGCTGTACTGTTCTATGTTCCACGTTCTATGTATCAAGTAGACGACGTTGGCCGAGTTGCAAGAGTATGTACTGTGTACCTGGTGGATGGTGTTCTCACGTGAGATGATGGCATCCGTGTCGATGATCCGGCACGTCTTGCAGAGGTTGCTGTGGCAGGGTTGTGTGGTGTCATGGTCACTGTTCTCCTGAAGGCTGGGTAGTTGGCTGCGGACAATGGTCTGTTTGA
This sequence comes from Mustelus asterias, assembly GCF_964213995.1. NCBI lineage: Eukaryota > Metazoa > Chordata > Chondrichthyes > Carcharhiniformes > Triakidae > Mustelus > Mustelus asterias. The sequence continues at coordinate 13,136 of NW_027593032.1, forward strand.
GGTTGTGCGGTTGTTTGAAGGCAAGAAGTGGGGGCGTGGGGATGGCCTTGGTGAGATGTTTGTCTTCATCAATGACGTGTTGAAGGCTCCAGAGGAGATGCCGTAGCTTCTCCGCTCCGGGGAAGTACTGGACAACGAAGGGTACTCTGTCCACTGTGTCCCGTGTTTGTCTTCTGAGGAGGTCGGTGCCGTTTTTCGCTGTGGCACGTCGGAACTGTCGATCAATGTGTCGAGCGCCATATCCTGTTCATATGAGGGCATGTTTCAGTTTCTGGAGGTGTCTGTTGCGATCCTCCTCATCTAAGCAGATCCTATGTATACGGAGGGCTTGTCCATAGGGGATGGTTTCTTTAACGTGTTTAGGGTGGAAGCTGGAGAAGTGGAGCATCGTGAGGTTATCCGTGGGCTTGCGGTACAGTGAGGTACTGAGGTGACCGTCCTTAATGGAGATGCGTGTGTCCAAGAATGCAACCGATTCCGGAGAGTAGTCCATGGTGAGTCTGATGGTGGGATGGAACTTGTTGATGTCATCATATAGTTGTTTCAGTGATTGTTCATCATGAGTCCAAAGGAAGAAAATGTCATCGATGTATCTAGTGTATAGCATCTGTTGAAGGTCCTGTGCGGTGAAGAAGTCTTTGTAAACTCTCTCTTGTAGCTCTGTCTCTCGGAGCTACTCAGTTGCTTTAATTTCTTGTAGTCATGTGATTTGTCTTAACATTCCAATAGCACGATATACCAAACATCCACTCATTCTAAAGCAGCAAAAGAAACTCAAAAACACTTCACCTGGAATCTCCATGGTAATATCATCAATTAGCACTAGTAAGGGAGTGTCCCTCACTTTGCTGAACACATGTTCAGCTGAGGGTGTTTAAGGGAGAGCATTATCAATATCTGTGTTAGACTCTGCTTCACCGCACAATGCAACCATTCATCGCATTTACACCGCATGCATGGTATGAACATGTTAGCTCTTTTACAGTCAGTGCGTACAACACTTGTCACACTTCAAATGGCCAAAACTATTCTCCAAACATTTTAAGAGTGTCAGGCATCCCCAACACCAGCGCCATTGGGTATGGAGGTGAATTTCACAGCCTGGACTTATTCCAAACAAGGCGCACAAGACAAATTCACTGCCACGCAACTTGGTGTGAAAAAATACAAATATGAGGAATCATCACAGCAGAGATTGGGAGCAGTGCAGGCAGGAGCAGAATAAAATAGGTCGGGATCAGATTGGAGCAGAATAAAGGAGACTAAGATTGGATCCCTCGTGCTGGGATCAAGAATGTCACTGAGTGGTTACAAAGCACTCAGGGGCCATTTCAGGACCAATCACTGAAAGGGAGGTCACATCCTGTCGGCAGAATTTAAGGAGTTGGGAAAGAAACTAACAGGCAGGATCGTAGAGGTAGTGATCTGCACATCATTCCCAATGCCATGCACTAATCAGTGTAGAAATAAAGCAGATGATAGGGTTTGGCATCAGTTCTGGGGGAGATGGGACATGTATATGCCAAAGGTTTGCACTTGAACAGAACCGGGACGAATCTCCTTGCTTACTGGTTTGTTAGTTCAATCATGGAACACTTAAAACTTAGGATTTGGGAATCAGTTGATCGTATTAGATAGAAATAACAAGGTGCACAACAATGGGAAAAGTTGGATGGCACGAGAGTAAATAAGAGTAAAGTGGGGTGGAGTAAGATGAAATACAATCAGGCCCACATGATGTTGACAGTGCCTGTGTGTGATTGCACTGAGTGAGGTATAAAGGATTGGTGAGCGGCAGGTTCAGGTCGCCCTGCGGAGTAAGTTATCATGGTGAGATAGGAATAGTCACTTACAATGGTAGATCAAAATGAGAAAAGATGGGAGGAGGTTCATGTCAAGTATAAAGCCAGCATGGACTGATTGCACTGAATGACAGGGTTCTGACAGGATTAATGACAGCCCACATTGCCTCGACGTTCTCAGGAGACTAAGGAAATTTGGCATGTCTGCTACAACTCTCATGAACTTTTACAGATGCACCATAGAAAGCATTCTTTCTGTCTGTATCACAGCTTTCTATGGCTCCTGCTCTGCCCAAGACTGCAAGAAACTATGAAGAGTCGTGAATGAAGCCCAGTCCATTATTCAAACCAGCCTCCCATCCATTGACACTGTCTACACTTCCCGCTGCCTCAGAAAAGCAGCCAGCATAATTAAGGATCCCACGCATCCCAGACATACTTTCTTCCACCTTCTTCCATCGGGAAAAAGATACAAAAGTCTGAGATCACATACCAATTGACTCAAGAACAGCTTCTTCCCTGGTGCCATCAGACTTTTGAATGGACCTACCTCGCATTAAGTTGATCTTTCTCTATATCCTAGCTGTGGCTGTAACACTACATTCTCCACTCTTGCCTTTCCTTCTTATTCTGTGGTATGTTTTGTCTGTATTGTGCGCAAGGAACAATATTTTTCACTGCAGACTAATACATGTGACAATAATAAATCAAATCAAATCAAATCTATACCATAAATCTGGTGTAATCCTGTGTGATAACAGAGAACTATTTTTTCCTGCCAAAATATAATTCACAGTTCTTTGCATGGCTGCTAAGGGACCACCCATTCCACCAGCCGATGTCCTTTCAAAGTTTATCATTTTCCTCCTCACAGTTCACTACACTTTCAATGTTTTGTGTCATCTGTAAATTGGGAACTCATGTCCTACATACCCAAACATGGAAAACTAAAGTGCGTGTGTATTGACATCGATAGAAAACTGGTTGGCAGACAGGAAACAAAGAATAGGAATAAACAAGTCTTATTTTGAAAGGCAGGCAGTGACTAGTGGAATGCCACTGGGATTGGTGCTAGGATCCCAGCTACTCACAATATATAATAATGATTTAGATGAGGGAACTAAATGTAATATCACTTTACATATCACAAGTAATTCATTTGCAGAGATGTCTTGCTGCAGTTATACAGGGCCTTGGTGAGCCCACACCTGGAATTTGTGTGCAGTTCTTGTCTCCTTATCTGAGGAAGGATGTTCTTGCCATAAAGGGAGTGCAGAGATTTACCAGACCGATTCCTGGGATAGTGGGACTGACGTATGAGGAGAGATTAAGTCGGTTTGGATTATATTCGTTGGAGTTCAGAAGAATGAGGGGGGATCCCATAGGAGCCTCATAAAATTCTAACAGGACGAGACAGGATAGATGCAGCAAGGATGTTCCCGATGGTGTGAGAGTTAAGAACCAGAGGTCACAGATTAAAGATGCAGAGTAATCCATTTAGAAATGAGATGAGGAGAAATTTCTTCACCCAGGGAGTTGATAAGCCTGTGAAATTCACTACCACGGAAAGCAGTTGTGGTCAAAACATTTTATTTTCGAGAAGGAGTTAGATATAGCTCTTGTAGCAAAAGAGATCAAAGGATATGGGGGGGAAGATGGGATCAGACTATTGAATTGGATGATCAGCCATGATCATAATGAATGGCAGAGCAGACTCAGAGGGCTGAATGGCCTCCTCTTTCTCCTATTTTCTACGTTTCTATGTTTCCATCAGTCCTCTTTGTTAGCTTAAAAGCTAGTCAAACCAATTAGTTAAAAATAGATTGGGCGAAATTTTACCAGTCATTTTTGGATTGGAGGCAGGTTGCTAGCGGAATGCCACAGGGATCAGTGCTTGGTCCTCTGCTCTTTGTGATTTTTATTAATGACTTAGAGAAGGGGGCTGAAGGGTGGATCAGTAAATTTGCTGATGACACCAAGATTGGTGGAGTAGTGGATGAGGTGGAGGGCTGTTGTAGGCTGCAAAGAGACGTAGATAGGATGCAAAGCTGGGCTGAAAAATGGCAAATAGAGTTTAACCCTGATAAATGTGAGGTGATTCATTTTGGTAGGACTAATTTAAATGTGGATTACAGGGTCAAAGGTAGGGTTCTGAAGACTGTGGAGGAACAGAGAGATCTTGGGGTCTATATCCACAGATCTCTAAAGGTTGCCACTCAAGTGGATAGAGCTGTGAAGAAGGCCTATAGTGTGTTAGCTTTTATTAACAGGGGGTTGGAGTTTAAGAGTCGTGGGGTTATGCTGCAACTGTATAGGACCTTGGTGAGACCACATTTGGAATATTGTGTGCAGTTCTGGTCACCTCTCTATAAGAAGGATGTGGAAGCGCTGGAAAGAGTGCAGAAGAGATTTACTAGGATGCTGTCTGGTTTGGAGGGAAGATCTTATGAGGAAAGGTTGAGGGAGCTAGGGCTGTTCTCTCTGGAGTGGAGGAGGCTGAGGGGAGACTTAATAGAGGTTTATAAAATGATGAAGGGGATAGATAGAGTGAACGTTCAAAGACTATTTCCTCGGGTGGATGGAGCTATTACAAGGGGGCATAACTATAGGGTTCATGGTGGGAGATACAGGAAGGATATCAGAGGTAGGTTCTTTACGCAGAGAGTGGTTGGGGTGTGGAATGGACTGCCTGCAGTGATAGTGGAGTCAGACACTTTAGGAACATTTAAGCGGTTATTGGATAGGCACATGGAGCACACCAGGATGATAGGGAGTGGGATAGCTTGATCTTGGTTTCAGATAAAGCTCGGCACAACATCGTGGGCCGAAGGGCCTGTTCTGTGCTGTACTGTTCTATGTTCCATTTAGCCACCCGACCCACATACCAAAAACAAATCGGAAGATTATGACCAATGCGTCCCTAATTTCCTTCCTTAATTCCCTCAGCATCCTTGGAGAAATCCCATCCATTCCTGATGACTTATCAACTTTTTAAGTACAATTACTTTTTCTAATACCTCCATTTTATCAATTTTTAGCCTATCCAGTACCTCAACTACCTCCTCTTTCACTGTGATTTTGGAAGCATCTTCTTTCATGGTAAAGATAGATGTGAAGTGCTTCAGCATACCCCCTGTTCCTGGGTGTCTACCCCATTCCTGGTCCTGAAAGAGCTCTCTCTTCAATCTACCTTTGACTATTTGTTTTCCAATAGAAGGATTTTGGATTAACTTCATGTTAGCTACCATTTTCTTCTTCTATTCTCTCCTTGTTGAATGTATTTTTCTCAATTCTATTCTGAACTTTCTATATTCAGCAGGTTCTCACTCACGTTATTAACCTGCCATCTGTTATACAGACCCCTCTCTGCTTCATCTTACTTTCTACATCAGGCTTGTTGCCAACCTCCTCACATTGTGGGAATATACATTGACTGTACCTGAACCATCTTCTCTCTAATGGGAAGCCATTTTTCTGTTCCAATTTTTCCTGTCATTCTTTGATTCCAATTTATCTGAGTCAAATTTGTTCTTGCCTCACCTCAATTGGCCCTCTCCAAATTAATTACTTTGGATTGCTTCTTTTCTGTAGCTACCCCAAACCTTATGACACTATGATCACTGCCACTTGAGCCTCTTGAACCCATTTCATTGTCTAGGACCCTGCAGCACATTTCACAACTGTGCTCGAGGCTGAAGTGACGTGTACAATGGGTAGTTCAATCGAGTTTTTCTTTTGATCCAGACAGCATGGAAAAATTAAACATAAAGGGAGGAATTTCCTCATCCCGCCGCCCACCTCAGGAATCGTAGCGAGCGGGACAGGACCATGCAAAGGCCCATTGCCCTCGGGCGGGATTTTTCGGCCTGGGGCAAGTGCGGCTGGAACATCCCGCCCAAAGATTACTGATATCAACATCTGGGAACCAAAGAAACAGAAGCCCATAGCATGGTGGGAGTGATCATCTTTGAGTAAACTTAAAGTATTTTAAATTAATTTACTGCTGATTTCAAAAACTGCGCCACATTAGTGCTGGAAGGAAAGATTAGCAAATGGTGAAAATTGAAATGCTCCCTGATCCGGCGCAAAGAGCATCTGGTGAAAATTTAGCCAGTCATCTGATGAAACGGTTGGATGCTTTGAGGATTTTGGAGTGTCCTTTCATTATTGACTCAGCAATAGAATCAGTTATTCATTCCCATGTAAAGCAACAATAGAACTAAAAGGAAAGCTTGAAAGATAGAAGAAAAGAAACTGATTGCCAGAGTCACAATGCCCACAGTTTGGGTAAGTTCCATTGTATTCAGTGTGAAGACAAATGGACGGCTAAGATTTTGCCTGAATCCAACAGTTCATAGTCAAGTAAAGAGAAGAATCACTACCCCATTCCAACGCTGGAAGAGATCGCACCAGCACTGACAGAGACAAAACATTTCAGCAAGCTTAATGCCTGAAAGGTTTCTACAACATGTAACTAGGTGTGGAATCTTCACTGTTGACAAAGGTCAACACATCCTTTGGATGGCACAAATTCCTGCATCTATTTTTTGGCCTTAAAGTAAATCAGGATGTGTTCCAGCAGAAAGTAGATGAGACATATTGAGGATGCAAAGGAACAGTCGGCTTGGCAGATGATATCCAGATATACGGTGTCGATGAAAAAGATCATGACAACCATCCACATGAAGCCATGGGGAGAAACAGGAAAGCTGGGATCAAGTGAAACTGAGACAAATGTATTGTAAAAGTTGCAGAATGCCTGACGGAATCATACGAAGGTACAAAGATTTGAATTAGGAGCAAGAGTAGGCCACTCAGCCCCTCAAGCCTGCTCTGCCTTCAGTAACATCCTGGTTGATCAATCGGAGCCCTGAAAGAATCATAGTTATCTCTGTGATAGAAGCCCCACAGATAAAATACAGGTGAGAAGTTTCCTTGGCTGAACCCAAAACATGAACTCTTTCATATTGCATGTGTCAGAGCACACAGCAAACCTACAGGAGCTGAGAAAGAAGTTGCAGAGTACCAGTAGTCCGAGTCACACACTCAGAGTTACAACAAACTTCAGCAGACAAGTTTGTCATAGTACAGCAGAGAAAATCCGTCACTCTGCAAATATATGCTTCCATAAAAGTACTGGGAACAGCCCTGGTACAAGAGAGAAAACTGATAGCATCCAAAGAGGGGCGGCACGGTAGCACAGTGGTAAGCACTACTGGTTCACAGCGCCAGGGACCCGGATTCGATTCCCTGCTTGGGTCACTGTCTGTGTGGAGTTTGCACATTCGCCCCGTGTCTGCGTGGGTTTCTTCAGAGTGCTCCAATTTCCACCCACATTCTGAAAGACTTGCTGGTTCAGTGCATTGACCCGAACAGGCGACGGACTGTGGCGACTTCACAGGGGAATTTCACAGTACCTTCATTGCAGTAAACCTTACTTGTGACTGATAAATAAGCTCTAATATCATCTGAGACCAGGTATGCCAACATAGAACATAGAAAGAGATTTTGGCAGTTATGTTTGGACGTGATGTGTTCCATGCACATGGCGGAACAGACTCGATGGGCTGAGTGGCCTAATTCTGCTCCTATGTCTTATGGTCTTATGCATATCTTTAGAGAGGAAAGTTCATAATGGAGAGTGACCATCGTCCACTGGAGTAGGTTTACAAGAGGAATCTGTGTAAAGCACCAGCAAGACTGCAAAGTTTGCCCTGAAGACTTCAGAGCTACAATTTCACTCTGAAATACAAGCCAGAAAGAGAAATGGTGCCGGCAGAAACACTATCTTGGTTCTCACCACAGGAGAAACTCATAATAGGAGATCCAGGTATCAAGATCTATCAAGCCTAGTAAATGTAAGACCATCAGAGCTGAGCAAAATTAGAGATAAGAGCAGCAAAGATGAGAGGCTGCATATGCTGCCTCAGCGAGTGACCTAGACATGGCTTGATAAGATGCAAAAAACACATTCAACAATACAGCAGTTCTAGTCTATCAGGCACGGCATCTCACAGGGAGATGGTGATGTTGCTCAACTTGAACCTCAATAATCATGTCCAAAACAATGTGGCAAGGCATTCTCCAGAAGATATACAAAGTCTACATGGGAATGGGGAAGTGTAAGCTCAGAGTCAGATCAGCTGTGCACTGGATAGGCATTTACAAAGGCACTGAAAATATGTCTACATGCAGCATCTTAGAGTAAATTTAAAGCGTTTTAAATTAATCTACTGTTGATTTGTAAAACTGACCCATATTAGTGCCGGAAGGAAAGGCTAATGAATCATGTGAAGGTGAAAAACGAAATGCTCTCTGATCAGGTGCAAAGAGCATCTTTCAGCAGAAAGAGATAATAGTGACTGAAAATTCACCCAGACTGTGACATACTGTGGGAGCCAGTCTATGAGGAATGGTGGGCTGGAGTTTCCACTCCGGTCAGTGATGGACACAATGGTAGGTGGGAGGGGAAAATATTGTGGGAGCACAAAAGCCAATTTAATGTTGGCGTGAAGACACGTCACAATTATCCTCTCCAGACTTCAATGGCGGAGTGCGTTTCCTGCCGCACCATGTCAGAAACAGCTTATGAATACATTTGAATCTCATGAATGCTCATTATGAAGGCTCTGCCGCCATGCTCAATCAAAAGGCCTCACTGGTGTCGAATTTAGACAGGAATCATTCACAATCAGGCATAAGGGATGTGAGCCTGGTGAACTGCGCTTCACTTGTAAATTCGGGGTATATCCCTTGCTTTACATTGCACATCGCTCCTGGCTGCTTCTCCAGGCTGCGCAGACAGCAACACAACAATTTCAGGGTGCTTCAGGGACAATGTCCTCTGTGCCAGACCAGTGGTAAGGTGGGGAGCTGGTGGTTACATGAGATGCAGACAAAGGCCTGACTGTAGGACTGGGGATACATGAGACAAAGGGAAGACATTAGATAGAGAGCAAAGGCTTTACTGGCAATGTTGTGGCGGGGCAGGGAGGTGGTTGCACTGGCACTCAGACACATTATTGGGTGGGGCTGTGAGAATATCCTTGGGGCCAGAATGGGAAGTGAGTCTAGGCCAGAAAGCCAAATGTCATGCAGGGAGAATGAAATCTGGTCTGCTAATAGCTCCATCATCTTGCAACATGAAGCTACAGCACAGTAAACTATGAAAATACTCTGTTGGGGTGAACTCTTCAGTGAGGGGGCGCAAAGCAGAACCTCTGCCATAGCACTACATGTCCACGATAGCCTTGTGGGAACAATGCAGTTCCAAAATCACTAACAGTAATGTAGCACTGAAAATCAGAACAGAAATGTGTCGGTGAGTGTCAGAGCTCAGGAACATCTTTCTGTTGCAGCAGTATTGGGCTGCAGTCATTGAGAAGGCTCTGTGTGTGGGTGCATTTTAAATATGGTGCCTGCTGCAATGATATCTGTTTACCTTCAGCCTCATTAATTTTTCTGTTGACATTTTTTACAAATATTAAATCCCATTCTAATTACAATCTCACCAGCATTTGTCAGTAAGAATAATATTCACCTTAACAGCCCCCTCCTCCTCTTAATATACTTAACCTAAAAAAATGCTTACCTTGATATGTCTCCAGGTTTTCCACATTTTTGCTTTTTGCTGCTCTGACTATCTTTTCCATTCCTTTGCTGTTCAAGTCTCCGATGCGACTGAATCTCCATTATTTCTTGCATCTGTGGAAGATTTAATTTTAGTTTTTTTCACCTCATGTTTTGTCTTTAATTACACAAGCAAAACATTTGCAGTGTAGGTGGTTGTATGAACCTCATATCTTTTCTCGAAAAATATACTTTATTCTCAAAATGTGTAATGGTACATTATGTAACAGTTCAAATTTAACATTAGATAAAGTGCAAGACAGACCATCTTCTTTGAACACAGTGAATCTGTCATTACAGAGTGGCACGGTGGCACAGTGGTTAGCGCTGCTGCCTCACAGTGCCAGGGACCCAGGTTTAATTCTGGCCACGGGTCACTGTCTGTGTGGAGTTTGCACATTCTCCCCGTGTCTGTGTGGGTTTCCTCCGGGTGCTCCGGTTTCCTCCCACACTCCAAAGATGTGCAGGTTAGGTGGACTCACCATGCTAAATTGCCCCTTAATGTCCAAAGATGTGTAGGCTAAATGAATGTTCCCAATGGTGGGGCAGTACAGAACTAGGAGTCATAGCTGAGGATAAGGGGTAAACCTCTTAGAACTGAGGTGAGGAGAAATTTCTTCTCCCAGATGGTGGTGCATGTGTGGAATTCACTATCACAGAATGTGGTTGAGGCCAAAACGTTGTCTGATTTCAAGAAGAAATTAGGGTCATAGAGTCATAGAGTTGTAGAGTTTACAGCTTGGAAACGGGCCCTTCAGCCCAACTTGTCCATGCCGCCCTTTTTTTAAAACCCCTAAGCTATTCCTATTGCCCGCATTTGGCCCATATCCCTCCATACCCATTTTACCCATGTAACTGTCTAAATACTTTATAAAAGACAAAATTGTACCCACCTCTACTACTACCTCTGGCAACTTGTTCCAGACACTCACCACCCACTGTGTGAAAAGATTGCCCCTCTGGATACTTTTGTATCTCTCCCCTCTCACCTCAAACCTATGCCCTCTAGTTTTAGACTCGCTACCTTTGGGAAAAGATATTGACTATCTAGCTAATCTATGCCCCTCATTATTTTATTGACTTCTATAAGATCACCCCCTCAGCCTTCTACACTCAAGAGAACAAAGTCCCAGTTTATCCAGCCTCTCCTTATAACTCAATCCATCAAGTCCCGGTAACATCCTAGTAAATCTTTTCTGCACTCGTTCTAGTTTAATAATATTCTTTCTATAACAGAGTGACTAGAACTGGACACATTATTCCAAGTGTGGCCTTACCAATGTCTTGTACAACTTCAACAAGACATCCCAATTCCTGTATTCAATGTTCTGACCAATGAAACCAAGCATGCCGAATGCCTTCTTCACCACTCTGTCCACCTGTGACTCCACTTTCAAAGAGCTATGAACCTGTACCCTTAGATCTCTTTATTCTGTAACTTTCTCCAACGCCCTACCATTAACTGAGTAAGTCCTGCCCTTGTTCAATCTACCAAAATGCATCACCTGCATTTATCTAAATTAAACTCCATCTGCCATTCGTCAGCCCACTGGCCCAATTGATCAAGATCCCGTTGCAATTCAAGATAACCTTCTTCACTGTCCACTATGCCACCAATCTTGGTGTCATCTGCAAAATTACTAACCATGCCTCCTATATTCTCATCCAAATCATTAATATAAATGACAAACAACAGTGGACCCAACACCGATCCCTGAAGTACACCGCTGGTCACAGGCCTCCAGTTTGAAAAACAACCCTCTACAACCACCCTCTGGCTTCTGTCATCAAACCAATTTTGTATCCATTTAGCTACCTCATCCTGGATCCCGTGAGATTTAACCTTATGAAACAACGTACCATTCGGTACCTTGTCAAAGGCCTTGCTAAAGTCCATGTAGGCAACATCAACTGCACTGCCCTCATCTACCTTCTTGGTTACCCCTTCAAAAAACTCAATCAAATTTGTGAGACATGATTTTCCACTCACAAAGCCATGCTGACTGTCCCTAATCCGTCCTTGCCTGTAGATCTTGTCTCTCAAAATAGCTTCCAACAACTTACCCACCACAGATGTGAGGCTCACCGGCCTGTAGTTCCCAGACTTTCCCTGGCAGCTCTTTTTAAACAAAGGCACAACATTTGCCACCCTCCAATCTTCAGGCATCTCACCCGTGACTATTGATGATTCAAATATCTCTGCTCAGGGACCCGCAATTTCCTCCCTAGACTCCCACATAGTCCTGGGATACACTGCATCAGGTCCCAGGAATTTATCTACCTTGATGCACTTTAAGACTTCCAGCAAGGCGTTCGATAAGGTCCCCCATGCAAGACTTCTTGAGAAAGTGAGAGGGCATGGGATCCAAGGGGCTGTTGCCTTGTGGATTCAGAACTGGCTTGCCTGCAGAAGGCAGAGAGTGGCTGTGGAGGGGTCTTTCTCTGCATGGAGGTCAGTGACCAGTGGAGTGCCCCAGGGATCTGTTCTGGGACCCTTGCTGTTTGTCATTTTCATAAATGACCTGGATGAGGAAGTGGAGGGATGGGTTGGTAAGTTTGCTGACGACACCAAGGTAGGTGGTGTTGTGGATAGTTTGGAGGGATGTCAGAAGTTGCAGCGAGACATAGATAGAATGCAAGACTGGGCGGAGAAGTGGCAGATGGACTTCAACCCGGATAAGTGTGTGGTGATCCATTTTGGCAGATCCAATGGGATGAAGCAGCAGTATAATATAAAGGGTACCATTCTTAGCAGTGTAGAGGATCAGAAGGACCTTGGGGTCCGGGTCCATAGGACTCTTAAATCGGCCTCGCAGGTGGAGGATGCGGTCAAGAAGGCGTACGGCGTACTGGCCTTCATTAATCGAGGGATTGAGTTTAGGAGTCGGGAGATAATGCTGCAGCTTTATAGGACCCTGGTTAGACCCCACTTGGAGTACTGCGCGCAGTTCTGGTCACCTCATTACAGGAAAGATGTTGAAGCCATTGAAAGGGTGCAGAGGAGATTTACAAGGATGTTGCCTGGATTGGGGGGCATGCCTTATGAGGATAGGTTGAGGGAGCTTGGTCTCTTCTCCCTGGAGAGACGAAGGATGAGAGGTGACCTGATAGAGGTTTACAAGATGTTGAGAGGTCTGGATAGGGTAGACTCTCAGAGGCTATTTCCAAGGGCTGAAATGGTTGCTACGAGAGGACACAGGTTTAAGGTGCTGGGGGGTAGGTACAGAGGAGATGTCAGGGGTAAGTTTTTCACTCAGAGGGTGGTGGGTGAGTGGAATCGGCTGACGTCGGTGGTGGTGGAGGCAAACTCGTTGGGGTCTTTTAAGAGACTTCTGGATGAGTACATGGGATTTAATGGGATTGAGGGCTATAGATAGGCCTAGAGGTGGGGATGTGATCGGCGCAACTTGTGGGCCGAAGGGCCTGTTTGTGCTGTGGCTTTCTATGTTCTACCTCTTTCTCTGTAATATGTACACTCCTCAAGACATCACTATTTATTTCCCCATTTCCCTAACATCCATGCCTTTCTCAACAGTAAATACTGATGAGAAATATTAATTTTGGATCACACCAATCTCTTGTAGATCCGCACATAGATGACCTTGTTGATCCTTAAGAGGCCCTACTCTTTCCCTATTAGATACAGCTGTAGGGGTTAAAGGGATCAAGGAATATGGGGGAAGGAGGGATTAGGATGATCAGAATCCGATGATCAGCCACAATCAAAATGAATGGTGGAGCAGGCTCAAAGAGCCGAATGGCCTACTCCTGCTTCTAATTTCTATGTTTCTATTAGCCATGGTAAATTTATAGGATTACGGGTATAAGGTGGGGGTAGGGCCTGGGTAAGATACTCTGTCAGAGAGAGTTGGTGCAGACTCGATGGGCCAAATGGCCTTCTTCTGCACTGTAGGGATTATATAATTCTATGATTTACAATGTACATTCACATTTCATGTCAAGCCCTCTGGAGCATACAGCCCTAGGGGCTTTATACAGTTTCCAACCCTTATTGTATCAAGATATGAGGGCCTAGTGTGGCCTTTCACCATTGAGCCCTTGCAACAGCAGCCCCAAATGTTAGTGCATCCCTCAGCACATAGTCATGGACCATGGAATGTGCCAGTCTGCAACACTCAATCATCAAAAGTTCTTTGCACTCGAAGATCAACAACTTTCGAGCAGACCAAACAGAATATTTCAACGAATTGATGGTTCTGTAAGAGCAGTGCCTTTCCTCAGGAACACCCCATAGAGCAAAGAGATGTGTATTACAGCGATGCTTGGCATGACTGGTAACAAAAAAACACTGCATGAGCTGAATTTTACAGGGTGCTATGGTTTTCAACTGCCCAGCTCAAAAATTGGTGACAAGGGTCAGGTGGTGGAGTGTTCTGAATATGGCCAGAGCTATCCTTTGCAACACCGGAGACAGGTAGGACCTCAGCACATAGTGACACTGGGTATTTGTGTATCTAGGGTCCATGCACAGCTTGATGTAGTTGCACATAAAAGTGGCTATCAGAATGATGGAGTCATCTGAGTATGTTTCTTCTACTTTATAGCTTTCTATGTCATGTCCGTGTGGATACGATCCATTGATGATCTCCAGATAAAGCAGGACATGTCTCAGATGACTACCATGGTGCAAGAGTGTATTATGGCCTAGACCTGCTCTGCATAGAGCAGCACTGAGAGGGCCTCACATCTAACAAAGAGGTTTGTACCTGAGTTCTAGAGGGAGAATTGCTTTCACAAGTTCAGGTTTTGTTTCACTGTGGCTGTATGGTCCTTTCTGTGTTGAGTGCATCCCACCAAACCTTCAGGTTTTCTCAGCAGTAGTCTGATTTGAAAGTGAAGCGGACAAAGGATTTGTCGCCCAGCTCCCAACAAACATGGCCTTGCTCTTGCTGCAAGATTCTTTGGTCCCACAAGGCCAGTTTGAACTGGTTGAAGATGGAACCTTCAGTCTGTGATTCCAAGCACCGTCATTCATACACACTGAACACCTCCTTCATCTGGAATTGTCACTCTCAATTTCTTTTCTCAAAATATATTTATTCATAAAATCTGCAAAGGTTCATTCTGAAGCATTTGATCTGGACATGAGAGAAAATGCAATAAAATTCACCTTTTCTCCAAGCTGAGTTACCTCAATATAATTGCAATATACATGGGAATATACCACAGGAATCATAGTGGGCAAGACAGAAAATTTGGTGGATCATCTAAAGGTCAGTTGAGCTCGGGTGAGAACATCCGGTCTTGGGGCACGCATAGCTGGAGAATCCAGCCCATGAAATTTACTATATACACTCTATGTAAAACATACAACGTGAGGTGTTTTTTATTCACTGGATAAGGGCATCGCTGGCTAGGCCAGCACTTATTGCCCATCCCTAATTGCCCTTGAGCTGAATGGATTTCTAGGCCAATTCGGTGGGCATTTAAGAGGCCATTGCTGTGGATCTGGATTCTCATGTAGGTCAGACTAGGTAAAGGACATTAATGATCCAGATGGGATTTTGCAACAATTGACAATGGTTTCCTGGTCTTGAATGAATGCTTAATTCCAGATTTTTAGTGAATTCTACTGCTGTGGAGTGGAATTCGAACCTGGGTCCCCAAAGCATTACCCTGGGTCTCTGGTTAGTAGGGCAGTGACAATACCAGTATGCCACAACCTCCCGCTGCAACATTACCAACTCCTTGGTGCACTATGACTGAAAGGGCTTAGAGACGGTGGACTTTTCCTGTTATAGATAGGAGGCTGGATTGAGTGATGGACTGGGCTTCATTCACAATCCTTTGTAGTTTCTTGCGGTCTTGGACACAGCAGGAGCCATACCAAACTGTGATACAACCAGAAAGAATGCTTTCTATAGTGCATCTGTAAATGTTGGTGCGAGTCGTAGCTGACATGCAAAATTTCCTCAGTCTCTTGAGAAAGTAGAGGCGTTGGTGGGCTTTCTTGACTATAGTGTGTGCTTGGAGGGACCAGGACAGGTTGTTGGTGATCTGGACACCTAAAACCTTGAAGCTCTCGACCGTTTCTACTTTGTCCCCATTGATGTAGACAGGGACATGTCCTCCACTATGCTTCCTGAAGTCAATGGCTATCTCCTCCGTTTTGTTGACATTGAAGGAGAGATTATTGCTGTCGCACCAGTTCACCAGATTCTCTATCTCATTCCTGTACTGTGCCTCATGTCAAACTTACAAACTCAGAGACCACAGAGAGAGAGGCATAGAAAGGGAAACAGGAAAACTGTAACTGCTCTATGAACAGGAAAGATAAAATGTACTTTTGGTTAGCCTTCAGGCAGGATTCTGGTGAAAATTCATTCTCTGGTCTAAGAGACAGGGATTTGAGACTTGTTAGCATATTAAAGAGGGATAGCTTTTCTGAATATTCATTTATTAGTTGCCTGCCAAGTAATGTTTAGTCATGTTGATTTTAATTTATTTATTACAGTAAAAGACTTAAAAGGAGACATCTTACCATGTGATTCTTTGAGTTGGTCACTGAGATATTTATATATCTTTTTATAAGTTATTGGTTTCTGTAGGGATCATGTCAATGATCTGAAGAACAGAAATTGCAGAACTATGGAACTTGATTGGTGGATATTAATCCATGAGAAACCAAGAAAAGAAAATTTGCTTTGGAAAGTTCTTTTAGACAAAGCTTCGCTTATTTAGGGTGTGTAACTGAGCCACAGTGACTAGAAATGACCCAGATTTAATCTTTATGTCAAGTTCACAAACTTCACTCAGACCACATTGCATGTTACAATGCAGCTACAGTGAAACAAAATCTGGACATGTGAGAGTGATGGTCCCTCTACAACTCAGGCACAAACCTATTTGTTAGCTGTGAGGCTTTAATGTTCTTGGGTTGAGAGAAGAAAATTTAAAATATTTAATCACTATTCAGTGACCCTTTTCTGAAAATGCACACGTGGACATCAGCTGCAAACAGCAATAGGTTCAGAAGAAATGCTCCCTGCATTCAAATAGTCTGGCAAAACCCATCGGTCAAAGCTCATTCATGAATAATGGCGAACTGGTGGATACTAGAGGATGACTGTGAGCCAGCTATCAGCCAAATATTTCAGGAAGATGGAAAGGAAGAAGCAGTCAAGGGAGAAAAGGCCTGAGAGAAGCAGCAAGATGAACAGGAAGTAGAGACCCTGAAATGAGAAGTACAGAGAGTGTGTGCCATCAGAATATGAAACGTCTGTCAATGCAAACTCATAACATTATCGACTATTTTATCTTTCACAATGCCCCTCAAGATCAGGCAGTATAGTGGAGGAATATCAGGGAAAATTGAGACTGGAAGCCTAGTCTAACGTAGATTATGCTTCTACCACCTCAGTAAAGAAGGCCACTGATAAGTCCTTTCTCCAGAGCATGTAAATGATGCAGGTTGTCAGGGTCCAGTGTCCCATTCAGTTACCTGCTCTCTGATATGGATGTTGCTGAATCCAGGAATCATTTGGAGAGGAGTGGTTGTAATCTCTGACACCGTGGCAACAGGCTGGTTAGTTCAATGATTGGAGAAAGAGACCTTACAGTAGCTGCCTTGCCCTCATTGAAAACCCCCATTCTCCACCAGCTGAAGGAAAGTTCTGCTTAGGCCAAGAATTGTATTAACATTTCCCAGGTCTGTGAGACATTTCTGCTCCCATCAACATCAGTCCCCTATCTTCATGTGCTGCAACTAGTGTCCCACTGGAGTACAGCATCATTCCCCACTCCACAGCACCCCCCCACCGCCCCGCCCCACCCACCGCATCCTCCTCCCTTCCTCTCTATGCTGGAGCCCACCCTCTGTGAATAATGTCCTTTCAAAACAGGAAGCTGGATCAGGATAATAACAGAGTCAGGAGAATGTGGGTGAATCATGTCATATCTTCATCAAGAAAGCAATACAGTTCACTGAATTCTAGCTGTACGATAATGGCATCGCCATTATTATACTATTCTTTAATGATGGATGGTATTTTTGACAATGCTTTCTGGCAGCACCTACTCAGAAATAACTTGTTCACAGACGCTCAATTTGGCTGCCACTAGGGCCACTCAGCTCCTGACCTCATTACAGTCCTGGCTTAAACATGAACAAATCAGCTAAACGAAAGAAGTGAGGTGAGAGTGACTGCCTTTGACAACAAGGATACATTTGACTGTGTGTGGCATCAAGGAGCCCCAGCAAAACTGGAGTCAATGGGAATTAGGGACAAACCTCTCTGCTGGTTGGAGTCATACCTGGCACAAAGGAAGATGGTTGTGGTGGTTGGAAGTCAATCCACCTCAGCTCCAGGTTGGAGGGCTATCATCACATTTCCAAATCATCAGTTCAAGAGTTCCTCAGGGTAGTGTCCTGGGCCCAACCATCTTCAGCTGCTTCATTAATGACCTTCCTTCCATCATAAGGTCAGAAGTGGGGGTGTTTACTGATGACAGCACAATGTTCAGTATCAATCACCATTCCTCAGATACTGAAACAATCCTTGTCCATGTGCAGCAAGACTGGGACAATATTCAGGCTTGGGCTGATAAGTGGCACATAACATTCACATCACACAAATGCCAGGCAATGACCATCTCCAACAAGAGACAATCCAATCACCTTCCCTTAACAGTCAATATCATTACCACCACTGAATTCTCCACCATCAACACCCAGGGGGGTGTCACTGACCAGAAACTCAACTGCATGGGCAAGCCATATAAATACTGTGGAAACAAGAGCAAGTCAGAGGCTGGGAATTCTGCAGTGAGTAACGCACCTCCTGACTCCCCAAATCCTGTCCAGCATTTACCAGGCGCAAGTCAGGAACGTGGTGGAAAACATTCCAATTACCTGGATGAGTGCAGCTCAAATAGCTCTCAAGATGCTTGAGTTCGTAATGGAATACTTTCCTTTATTAGCCAATGCCTGGAATATAAAGAGCAGGGAGGTTATGCTGGGGCTACGTAAAACATTAGCTATACCAGAACTTGAATACTGTATGTGGTGCTGGTCACCCCATTACAAAAAGGACATAATTTGCTCTCGAGAGGGTACAGAGCAGATTTATGAGGATCTTGCCAGGACTGGAAAATTACAATCACGAGGAAAGATTGGATCGGCTAAAGTCCATTTCCTTGGAATAGAGAAGAAGGTTTGATTGAAGTATATAAAGTTGACAGCGGCCTGGGTGGGAAGGCCCCATTTCCCTCAGCAGCGAGGTCAGTGGCTAGATGGCATACAATGTTTTTTTTCTCACAGAGGGTGGTGAGTGTCTGGAACAAGCTGCCAGAGGTAGTAGGAGAGGCAGGTACAATCTTGTCTTTTAAAAAGCATTTAGATAGTTATATGGGTACGATGGGTGTAGAGGGATATGGGCCAAATGTGGGCAATTGGGCTTATTTTAGGGGTTTTTTAAAAAAGGGGCAGCATGGACAAGTTGGGCCGAAGGGCCTGTTTCCATGCTGTAAACCTCTATGACTCTAATTAAAGCGGTTGCTGGAAGGATTAGAGGGGAGTTGAGGAAAAATATTTTTCATGCAGAAAATTATGTGTCTGACAATGTATTTCAAATGCTTATTCTCTCTTACAATCAAAATTAAGACAAAACTCTTGATTCTAGTGCTTGGTCCTCAATGGAATGATCTGGAAGGTGCTAATGGTATAAACGTTTCAACCGTGCTTCGGGAAGATTGTTGCATGGGAAACGTGTGTTTAGAAAGTCTTCATAGATGGAATGAAGAAACCTCATTAAATCTTGATAAGAGGATTCTTGAAATTGTCTCCATTATCGCACTTGCCTCACTCACGAAGGCCAGTATGGTTGGTTTACAGAGCTTCTTTAAAATTGATTTGTTTACTTGCAGAAAGCTTTGAAAACCACTTGCTATCTAACGTTGTCTGACAAATTAACCAAGTGATATTTTACAGCGTGCGAAACATTGCTAACAATTCTGATAAGGTTTTACAACCTGAATGGTGACTCGTCCTTCTTTCAGATGGCAACAGATATATTTATATCTTCTGATTCTATTTACAGTTTTTTCTACTTGTCTTTTTCTTTAAATCATTGAGAAATAGTTTGAGATGACTAAGTAATTGCTACTTTCTTGGCAAACAACATCAACAACTTAGTTATTTATCACCTTTAATGTCATAGAATATCCCAAGGTACTTCCCAGAAACATTGTGACACTGAGTCACGTAAGGAGGTACTAAATCAAATGACCAAAAGTTTATTCAAAGAAATAGGTCTGAAGGAGAATCCTAAAAGAGGAAAGTAAGGTGGAGAAGCAGGAAAGTGTATAAAAGGTACGGAGAGTATTCCAGCACTTGGGACTTAAACAACTGCAGGGTGGCACGGTAGCACAGTGGTTAGCACTGCTGCGTCACAGCTCCAGGGACCTGGGTTCGATTCCCGGCTTGGGTCACTGTCTGTGTGGAGTTTGCACATTCTCCTCGTGTCTGCGTGGGTTTCCTCCGAGTGCTCCGGTTTCCTCCCACAGGTTAGGTTGATTGGCCATGCTAAAAATTGTCCTTAGTGTCCTGAGATGTGTAGGTTAGAGGGATTAGTGGGTAAATATGTAGGGATATGGGGGTAGGGCCTGGGTGGGATTGTGGTCGGTGCAGACTCGATGGGCCGAATGGCCTCTTTCTGTACTGTAGGATTTCTATGCATAAGAGGCCGGAATTAGATATCACAGAAGTTTGTGGAGGAGGTTAATGGGATAAAGGCGACCATGTAAAAAATACCATTAAATTGATTTTCTTAGTGGATTTTTAAAATACAGTAAGACCATAGACCAGAAATCATAAGAAATGGGAACAGGAGTAGGCCATTCGGCCCCTCAAGCCTGTTCCACCTTTCAGTAGGATCATGGCTGATCCAACATTCCCCACGTCCACTTTCCTGCCCTTTCCCTGCAACCCTTGATTGCCTTACTGATCGAAAATCCTTCTATCTCTGCCTAAAATATACACCAGGAATCTGCCCCAGAGCTCTCTGTGGCAAGGAGCTCCAAAGACTCACAAACCTCTGAGAGAAGGAATTCCTCCTTCTCTCAGTTTTAAATTGGTGACCCATTATTCTTGGTCTATGGCCTCTGATCCTAGACTCTCCCATGAGGAGAAACATCCTCTCAGCATTTACCTGTCAAGCCCCTTAAGTATCCTAAACTGTGATTAAACCGGCTTTTAGTCTGTGAAAATGAAATCAATAATTCAGAATTCACACAAAAAATTGAAAATTGTCACAACTGGAATTGTTTTAGGATGTGGGTGACACAGACAATTACTCATTAGCTTGAGAGTATCAAGGCAAATCTCACACAAAAGCAAAACATTCTGACAGTAACACTCATTTGGTTAGAGAGTATCTGTGAAAAGATCAGGTGTTAACCTGGTGTTGTGAGACTTCTCACTGTGAACAGATCAGGTGATTCTGTGACCAGTGGTGTTCCGCAGGGCTCTGTACTGGGACCTCTGCTATTTGTGATATATATAAATGATTTGGAAGAAGGTGTAACTGGTGTAATCAGCAAGTTTGCGGATGACACGAAGATGGCTGGACTTGCGGATAGCGAAGAGCATTGTCGGGCAATACAGCAGGATATAAATAGGCTGGAAAATTGGGCGGAGAGGTGGCAGATGGAGTTTAATCCGGATAAATGCGAAGTGATGCATTTTGGAAGAAATAATGTAGGGAGGAGTTATACAATAAATGGCAGAGTCATCAGGAGTATAGAAACACAGATCCTTGAAGGTGGCAACACAGGTGGAGAAGGTGGTGAAGAAGGCATATGGTATGCTTGCCTTTATAGGACGGGGTATAGAGTATAAAAGCTGGAGTCTGATGATGCAGCTGTATAGAACGCTGGTTAGGCCACATTTGGAGTACTGCATCCAGTTCTGGTCGCCGCACTACCAGAAAGACGTGGAGGCGTTAGAGAGAGTGCAGAGAAGGTTTACCAGGATGTTGCCTGGTATGGAGGGTCTTAGCTATGAGGAGAGATTGGGTAGACTGGGGTTGTTCTCCTTGGAAAGACGGAGAATGAGGGGAGATCTAATAGAGGTGTACAAGATTATGAAGGGTATAGATAGGGTGAACAGTGGGAAGCTTTTTCCCAGGTCGGAGGTGATGATCACGAGGGGTCACGGGCTCAAGCTGAGAGGGGCGAAGTATAACTCAGATATCAGAGGGACGTTTTTTACACAGAGGGTGGTGGGGGCCTGGAATGCGCTGCCAAGTAGGGTGGTGGAGGCAGGCACGCTGACATCGTTTAAGACTTACTGGATAGTCACATGAGCAGCCTGGGAATGGAGGGATACAAACGATTGGTCTAGTTGGACCAAGGAGCGGCACAGGCTTGGAGGGCCGAAGGGCCTGTTTCCTGTGCTGTACTGTTCTTTGTTCTTTGTTCTTTGATTAATATTGAACATTTCAACTGAACTGGGGGAAAAACACATTTAAAAGGAACAGAACAAAGTGAAGGAAAAATACAAGAGAGAAGCAGAATGACTTATCATGTGTTTAAATAGAAAACTGGAGATGGTTAAATAGCTGAAGTGTTATGGACATGAGGCAATAGAAAGGAGCACAATAAAGAATTTAGAGACATCTAAAACTTGCATGTGAATCGCTGAGGTAGTAGAAGAGGAGAAATGGTAGAGCAAAAGATGACAAAGCAGAGCAAGTTCCGGCAGCTCAGGAACTGAAGCATTCCTGTGGTTCTTCATTTTCCATCCTGGCAGAGTCTTTCCTGGCCTGGTTAGCTGGATAAGATATCAATGTCCAATCTTGATGCATCCAATGAGAATGACCAGCCTCATCTTCTTCATGGTGACATGCTGCAAAAATCAAGCAGGATCAACAAGAAGTGAATAAAAGGTTGGTGACCAACAAGGTGGACCTGATTCCAACAGGTTGTGTGGATTTGCGTTTGGCTCTGGACTCCATGGTGCAATTGTTCTTCATCACAAAATGGTTTTGGGGAGGAGCGGGGAGGGGGGGGGGGGGGGTGGCTGGTAGTGAGGGCTTGCAAGCCCCATTAAATTCCTTGGCTCCCACTAAATTCCAGTGGGTTCAAGGGTAATTGGTGTGAAGTGGCTCATTAATCAGCCTAATTAACATCCCAACCCAGTGATAGAAATTCCAGCATCAAGCCCTTCAGAAAGAGAGAGTGATTGTGTGAGAGAGAGTGAGGAAAGAATTTTCCAGCATGGTGACTGGGTTCCATGTCACTTTCCTCATTGGCCGGAATGGCAGTGATTCACATCCAATTCTGTGCTTGGACACTCATTAATTATGCGCAGGCAATTATCTTGCCAATTACCTGGAGGGTCAGTAACTGATTCATCCACATTGGCATTACCTGATGGGAATAAAGGTCCAGGTGCTCTCCCATGTCATATTTAAATGTCACCCCAGCACACATATGTCACTCTCTCCAACCCAACTGTCTCCAAATGGATGTCTAGCAACCAGAGGAAGAAGGCTGCAAGCCACAAGAAGAAGAATGTGCCCCTGCTTCTGCCCTGATGCCCTCAAGGCCTTCATCCAAAGAGTGTGGCAACATAGGGTTGTGCATTATCCTATGGACAGCTCCAAGAAGCATACCAGCCTCACCTCTCTGGCAAGGGATGCTGTTGTAAAGGAGGTCAGGGTAGCTGCCACTGGACCCACAATGTCATCCAACGCAGGAAGAAGATGAATGATCTCATCTGCTACACCAGAGTAAGTCCTCTCAGCTCCCTCCAATATCGAACTCTTATCATGGCATCATGTACTCAAACAGCTTCACTCTTCAGGGATATCACACAACCATTAGTGCGGGGCACATATCATTACTGATCATCTCACAGAAACTTTCACATCACCACCATCTCATCGAGCATGTGGCATACACCTCAGCTTTAGCCCCTTCTGGAGAGAGCTCAACACACACACGGGCATGCATTTATCCCAACCTATGTTCCTTCCCTTCTCATTATATTCCTTTCATTGGTCTTCATCCAGGGCAAGTGGTTCACAACAAACAGGAAAGGTCCCAGACCTGGGAGGGAGGTCGACATTGATCCCCTCACCAATTTCAAGGAGGTTGCCTCTGAGCTGGCTGGAGAGGACAGGGGTCACTCCTGTGGAAAAGAGGAGATCGGCTTATCTCGGCAATCTAATACAGATGACACCTCCATGAGTTCATCGCATCCTGACATTTGCAGTGAGTGCCATGCAATACTTTATTCTGCCAGCTCATGGGGACTAAAAGTCTCCCTTTGTGTTTTGGCACGAGCAGATCTAGGCAGCCAAGGAGGGCCAACCTAACCCCCAGCCCTCTGACCACCTCAGATGAGGAGGCTGAGGAAGCCACCGGGGAAGAACCATCATTGCCCTCACTAGATTCGGGTCACCTACCGTGGAACACCTCAATGATACATCCCTTCTGCAGTCAGAGGCAGTGACAGACCAGGTCTCTGGCACTCGGAGGGCTGTGGAGACCAACCATCTGCTGAGTCTGAGTCAGGTGGTGAGCCTCTGAGAGCAGCTGCCTACACAATGCTGGAGATGCAACGACAGGCAACAGAACATCAAGCAGAGATTCAATAGTCAATCAGTAGACTACAGTGAATAATGAAGGAATCTGACTGCATTCTGTATGATGTCATGGGTCTAACATGTGAGCACCTCATGGCCACCTTGGTCAGAGACCACCATGGAGACCTTGGTCCAGCAGGTTTTGTCAATTTGCAGTTGACCCTGGACTCCATGGCTGCACACCATCATGTGTGTCTAGGCAAAACAGTAATGAGGCTCCTTGACTTCTCCCAGCGGCCCTATCTCCTCAAGGGGCCTGGGAGTGGCCCTTGGGCACCCACAGATAAGATAAGACTCAGCAGGACACCCTCCACTTAGGAAATTCCAACAGTTTCCAGCTGCTCCAAATCAGCTCTGCCTGTGACCCCAACCACTCCAGATAGTCAGGCCAGAAACTGTGTGAACATGAAAACAAGGAGCAGCAGTAGGCCATTCGAACCTTCTCTGCCATTTAATAAGATCATGGCTGATCTGATAATAATCTCAAATCTGCATCCCGTCTACCTCCAATAACTCATCACCCTCTTGCTAACCAAGAATGGGCGGCATGATGGCACAGTGGTTAGCACTGCTGCCTCACAGGACCAGGGACCCGGGTTTGATTCCCAGCTTGGGTCACTGTCTGTGTGGAGTTTGCACATTCTCCCCATGTCTGCGTGGGTTTCCTCCGGGTGCTCCGGTTTCCTCCCACAGTCCGAAAGACGTGCCATGCTAAATTCCCCTTCAGTGTACCCGAACAGGCACCGGAGTGCAGTGACTGGGGGATTTTCACAGTAACTTCATTGCAGTGTTAATATAAGCCGACTTGTGATGGTGAGAAATAAACTTTAGAACCTATCCACCTCAGTCTTAAAAATATTCAAAAACTCTGCTTCCACCACCTTTTCAGGAAGAGAGATCCAAAGACACACAACTAGCTAAGAGAAAGTTAATCTCATCTCCATTTTAAGTGGGCAATTCCTTTTATAATTTTAAATTATTGAATTAAAATAATTTTAAAATTTTTTAAACAGTGACCCCTTTATCCACAGCACATGTTACTTCATCAAAGAACTCTAATACGTTGGTTAAACATGATTTATTTCCTTTCACAAAACCATGTTAACTCTGCCTTATTAACTTGAACTTATCCAAGTGCCCTATTGTAACTTCTTTAATAATAACTTCTAACATTTTCCCTATGACAGATGTTAAGCTAACTGGTTTCTAGTTTCCTGCTTTCTGGCTCTCTCCCTTTTTAAATAATAGAGTTACATTTGTTACCTTCCAATCTAATGGGACCTACCCCAAAACAAGAGAGTTTCAGAAAATTAAAACCAATGCATCAAATATTTCACTGGCCGCTTCTTTTAAGACCCTAGGATGAATCCACCAAGACCCGGGGATTTGAGAGCCCGCAGCTCCAACAATTTATCCAGTGCCACTTCTCTGGTGATTGTAACTTTCCAGAGTTCCTCCCTTCCATTTGCTGATTTATAGCTGCTACTGGGATGTTACTTAAATCCTCCAGAGTGAAGAGAAGGGTGCATCTTCCTCTGAGCTGAACACCATTACCAGGCTGGCGCCCTCCAGGCCTCAATCCACAAGAGGATATCTGCCAAGGTCATCACAGGCATCAGGGCATAACAGTCAGCAGCTGCCTCCACCTCTGCTGCAGATGTTAGGGCTGGACCCAAATGATTCTGGATAGGAGCGAAAGTAACAGGGTAGTTGTACTGGGGGACTTTAACTTTACAAATATTGACTGGAAAAGCTATAGTTCGAGTACTTTAGAGGGGTCAGTTTTTGTCCAATGTGTGCAGGAAGGCTTCCTGATGCAGTATGTAGATAGACCAACAAGAGACGAGGCCACATTGGATTTGGTACTGGGTAATGAACCAGGCCAGGTGTTAGATTTGGAGGTAGGTGAGTACTTTGGTGACAGTGACCACAATTCAATTACATTTACCTTAGCTATGGAAAAGGATAGGTATATACCAAAGGGCAAGAGTTATAGCTGGGGGAAAGGAAATTATGATGCGATTAGGCGAGATTTAGCTGGCATCGGTTGGGGAAGGAAACTGCAGGGGATGGGCACAATTGAAATGTGGAACTTGTTCAAGGAACAGCTACTACGCGTCCTTGATAAATATGTACCTGTCAGGCAGGGAGGAAGCAGACGTGTGAGGGAACCGTGGTTTACTAAGGAGGTTGAATCTCTTGTGAAGAGGAAGAAGGAGACTTATGTTAAGATGAGATGTGAAGGCTCAGTTAGGGCACTTGAGAGTTACAAGTTAGCCAGGAAGGACCTAAAGAAAGAGTTAAGAAGAGCCAGGAGGGGACATGAGAAGTCTTTGGCAGGTAGGATCAAGGAAAACCCTGAAGCTTTCTATAGGTATGTCAGGAGTAAAAGAATGACGAGGGTAAGATTAGGGCCAGTCATGGACAGGAGTGGGAAGTTGTGCGTGGAGTCTGAAGAGATAGGAGAGGCACTAAATGAATATTTTTTGTCGGTATTCACACTGGAGAGGGACAGGGTTGTCGAGGGGAGTACTGAGATGCAGGCTGTTGGACTGGATGGGATTGATGTTCAGAAGTAGGAGGTGTTAGCAATTCTGGAAAGGGTAAAAATAGATAAGTCCCCTGGGCCGGATGGGATTTATCCTAGGATTTTCTGGGAGGCTAGAGAGGAGATTGCAGAGCCTTTGGCTTTGATCTTTGTGTCGTCATTGTCTACAGGAACAGTGCCAGAAGACGGGAGGATAGCAAATGTTGACCCCTTGTTCAAGAAGGGGAGTAGGGACAACCCTGGTAATTATAGAGTGGTGAGCCGTACTTCTGTTGTGGGCAAAATATTGGAAAGGATTATAAGAGATAGGATTTATAATCACCGAGAAAGGAATAATTTGATTAGGGATAGTCAGCACGGTTTTGTGAAGGGTAGGTCGTGCCTCACAAACCTTATTGAGTTCTTTGAGAAGGTGACCAAAGAGGTGGATGAGGGTAAAGCGGTTGATGTGGTGTATATGGATTTCAGCAAAGCGTTTGATAAGGTTCCCCATGGTAAGCTTTTGCAGAAAATACGGACACATGGGATTGAGGGTGATTTAGTGGTTTGGATCAGG